>NC_135219.1:19421984-19721984 GCF_052324685.1 Brachyhypopomus gauderio
ATCTAGTAATTGACCAAATGTTAATAGGAACCCAAATCTGCTCTGTAATCTTCTTTTGTTACACCTGCAGAAGTAGTAGAAGAAGGGGGCAAATTGGAAGAATTCTCATTCTGTGTTATCTCAATAACGCTAATGATTGGGCTTGTGTCTTTAGGCAGTAAATAAGACAGAGAGGGATTTGCATCATGTGGTGATAGAGGAAGTAAACGGACCTCTAAGAGGTAACTAACGCAGAATGTCACCTTTCTATCTCTCTCTGTCTCTTTTTCCATCTCACTCCTTCTCTCTCCCTCTACCTATGAACCTATCTCTCTCTCTCACTTCAAGACATGAACACTTCAGAAGAAGAAGAGTTCTCTATTACCATCATTTCATCATCAGTTTTATTCTAATTGCATCTTTATACATATGACTCTTTCATCAAATGACTGACAGATCACTTATGTCCTTCAGTCTTAGCTGATTTCTCTCAATTAAACATGCCAGCGGTAAGAGTTGATGTCACGAATGCTTTTGTTCCTGGACCATAGTGTCCAAAAATTACACATCCTTGATATCTTAAACAGCATCTCTGTTCGCCATCTTTGCATAGTACATTTCTATATTTATCCATGTGCTCAGAACAGCAGTGTAAACATTTGACAGGTAAGAGCTTTGAAATGCTGTAACCAAGGCAACATCAGGTTTGAGTAGGTAGAGGTCAAAGGTGAGGAGGTAGGGGAGGTAGGGGTGAGTGGTGAGGAAGAGTGGTGAGGAAGAGTGGGCTATCTACTCAGCTCAAAGGGAAAGCACAACCAGAGCTTTTGTTCATTTAACACTTAGAACAAGTATTTGGAACAAGTCCCCACCTAAGAGGCAGATAAGCAATTTTTGTTTAGTTTGTTTGTTTGCTTTTGTTGTTGTTATTTTGAGAATGTTTTCCCCCCTAAATGTCGCTTATTTGATCTCCATTCTCAAATGGGTAAGCCAGGTAACAGGAATCAAAGGTTGCTAACCATAATTATGAGAATACAGTTAGTAAGCCATATTTTTCTCTGCCTCTTTGACTATTAGCTATAAATAAATAATTTTTTAAAGATTAAAGATCGTTAGAACACACCTTAAACTAAATTCAGGGCGGACATAATTTTTGATTAATTATTCAAGTAATGATTAATGACATTCTGTTAATTTCGCTACAAATTTTTGCTAGCTCTCCGTCCCCCCGTACCCAAATCAACAACAACCCAACCCAAGAGCCACGACCCCATCCAACATCTTCCCCAGAGCTATAGACCAAGTGTGATTTTATTAAAGAGCTCACATTAGCTTTACGTTTCATACAAATATATACTGGATGAAGTACCTTTATGAAGACTCCTACAGCAATATTATTTTTTCTTCAGGTGTACACAGTGTGCCAATATATTATTTGATGTGCAATTTATTCCTAAAGTAAGTCACTTAAAGTGTCTTCCTTGTTGTGAAGCTAGGCAGACTTAAAATAGCCTAACAGCTTGATAATGTCCATAAGATGTAATCAGCTGACATCTGAAGCACTTACACGAATCGATGCTACAAACCTCTCTACAAACCTCTCACAGCAACACTGACAAGTCCAACTACCCGGAGCGTAAACAAACTGACAAACCGACTGAAGAATGTGCCATTATTATACATGGACGCCTTAACATATTTAACAGCCCCAATACATTGACCGGCAACGTAATATAACATATCAAGGATCAGTTTCCTGCACTTGGACATTTCAAATGTTCAGCTCCATATCACTGTAGATGAGCGCAGTAATCACAGTGGGACAGTTCATAGGAGGGGTATCGGATAATAGTGCAGCGGATGGCTGGAGAAGTCACTCTGGACACGCTCCCAACACGCAGTGAAGTGTTGAACGAATGAACGAATCATTTGAGTGAACGAACTGAATCGAATCACTTCCTCAGCTGATTCGTTACTTTTTCAGTTCAGTAGTTGAGCTCAGCAGCGACCGTGCAGGCCGGCAGGGGAACTGCTGTGTGGTCTGTGAATCACCGAATCAGCCGCGAAACTGGAGGTGGAGACTCTCATTGCGAGGGGACTGTGCTTGCTCAGTGATTCGTTCACTGTACTGAAGGCTCTTGTTCACTCTCTGATTCGTTCACTGTACTGAAGGCTCTTGTTCACTCTCTGATTCGTTCACTGTACTGAGGGCTCTTGTTCACTCTCTGATTCGTTCACTGTACTGAGGGCTCTTGTTCACTCTCTGATTCGTTCACTGTACTGAGGGCTCTCGTTCACTCACCGATTCGTTCACTGAACTGAGTGTAGGCCTACATGAGGTTGTAAACAACACAACTGGTTGCTCGCTGGACAAGCACACATGCACAGAACAGTGTGGGAATGGTTATAAAGGGAATGGGAAAGGTTTATGTAACGTAAAGGTGTCGGGACGGTTTATAAAGCCTTAATATAGTCTATAAATATACCGTTTCTACTTCACGGATTTTCGGTTATTGCGGGTGGTTCTGGAATCTCCCGTGATAAACGAGGGATTACTGTCTTTGTAATGTGATTTATGTTTCCTATAATAAACCCAACATTTAGTTGCATATTTTTTATTTATTTATTTTTTACAACACTCTCGTCTCCGGGTCCCGGAGGCCGTGAACTAAACTGAAACATGAACCGTTCAGCCATGTATCGGTTAGGTGGGTTGGAGTCGCAGGCTCCTCCTGCCAAGCACTGAACAATTCGGTGAACGAATCTTTTGAACAAATCTTTTTAGTGAACTGATTCTAATGATTCAGTTCATCTACAAACGCTGCTGTGCCCATCACTAATGCAGTGAAGGGTTAAGCGAGGGGGAGAAGTCACTCTTGACACGCTCCTAACACGCAGTGAAAGGTTAAGTGAGGGAGATTAACACGCTATAATGCGATAATTACGCACGCAAAGCAGTCTCCCGAGAGCACGTGCGTCCAGTCGTAATTGTTCAATCACAGCAACACCTGTGATCGACTTGAAAATGAAATAAACTGAGTATATAACCCTTCATTGAAATACTAAAAATAAAGCATGTATACATAGAAAAATTAATAGTTGCATTGTATAATACTTGGGTTGCAATTACAGTAGATTGTATATTTGTTATAGTGTGGCTTCATGATGCCATGCTGTCCATGGGTTGAAGATTTACAGCTAAATCCTGTCAGAGATGTGACTGCACAGTGAGCTTGTATAAGTATGTTTTCTGCAGGAGCTGGCACCACCGGTCTTATGACAGGCTAATACTTAAATAATGAGAGAACTCGTGGCATGTGAGTGGGTGTGTGTGTGTCTGAGAGAGAGGGAGGGAGGGAGGGAGGGAGAGAGAGAGAGAGAGACCCTTTATGTTCCAGCCTGTGACAGCACCAAGCAGACAAGCGAAACCCTGGTCTCACCTTCGCCAGATGGGAGTTGATCCATTTTGTGAAGGTTCGCTTCTGCACGGCCTCCTGCTCATCTAAACACGAGACAAAGCAACAGAGAAACTCTGATCACTTACCTTCATACACAAATAAATCAAACATCAGCATTCTCTCAGTTCACATCTAATATTTAAAATAAATATATACATACATACATAAATATCAGCTTAAGCATAAGAACTAAGAGATACATTTACTGCTGCCATCAGGAGGACAATAACACTTTGCTATTTTCTCTAACTTAGGCAGAATTTAGGGTGTGTTTTGCTGTGTAATACACCATATGGAATCATTCGCATTATATGTTTTAACTTATATTGGGTAACTGAGCAGACTTAAAAAGCAAAAGACAAAATCAAACGCTGATAATTGGGAAGAGAATAAGGAGCCCTGTGGCAGGGAGCCTGTGTGAGGTTTGGTTTTCATTAGGGGTACAGTAGCGGTGATCACGGAGGTACAGAGGTTATAAAAGTCTGCCGTCCTGAGCTGTGTTGTCAATCTCAGTGCCCAGTCACAGATTCTACCAGCCACTCATGGAGTATGCTCACTCCTCAGCTATGATGGGCCTTTGACTCTTTTAATGACAGATGTGACCGCATTATGTACACTGGAAAATATTATAATCAGGCAGTCAAACAGCTGTCTGTCAGGCAGTGTAAGTCGGTCACTGTGTCATAGACGTAGAGTGGGTGGGTGTGGTGTGGTGTGTGTGCATGTTAGAGAGGTAGAGAGAGAGAGAGAGAGAGAGAGGGAAAGAATGACAATAAGTGAAAGAGGCAGGAGGGAGAGAGGAAGTGAGCTAATTTATTGTATTTGTTAAAGATCTTGAGATTGTGAATTAATCGTTTGATCAAGTCTGGTTCAGTGCAAAGCAATCAAATATTGATGGGAGGGAAAGAAAGAGTGATGATGGTGGTGGGGCATAGCGCTTATGTATCAGCTTTCTCTAATGGCTGCTGGGGGGGGGGGGGGGGGGGGGGGGGGGGGGGCACGTGTGTGTGACACCCATCACAGTCTTAAGGACAAGGTGACTTTGAGCAGCAAACCAAATGAAAATTCACACACAGTTTGCAGTAGCACACATACTGTACATACCACACACCCCACACACATACTGTACATACTACACACCCCACACACATATACTATACATACCACACACCCCACACATATACTGTACATACTACACACCCCACACACATACTGTACATACCACACACCCCACACATATACTGTACATGCCACACATACCCCACACATATACTGTACATACCACACCCCCCACACATTTACTGTACATACCACACACCCCACACACACATACTGTACATACCACACACCCCACACACACATACTGTACATACTACACACCCCACACATATGCTGTACATACCACACACCCCACACACACATACTGTACATACTACACACCCCACACATATACTGTACATACCACACACCCCACACACATATAATGTACATACCACACACATATACTGTACATACCACACACCCCACACACATATACTGTACATACCACACATATACTGTACATACCACACACCCCACACATATACTGTACATACCACACACCCCACACATATAATGTACATACCACACACATATACTGTACATACCACACATATACTGTACATACCACACACCCCACACACATATACTGTACATACCACACACCCCACACACATATACTGTAAATACCACACACATACAGTCAGTGATGTCAGTAACACGTTACTTAGTAACGCGTTACTCTAATCTTACCACTTTTCGGTAACGAGTAATACAACGCGCTACTATTTCCAGTCCAGTAATCAGATTAAAGTTACTTATCCAAATAACTGTGCGTTACTATTTTTATTTTCCTTAGTAAAAATATATATTTTTGCTTTTTTCTTGGCTCAGTTCTACTTTTACGTCTGACCTTAGTGCTCGACTCCGCACGCTGCGCGCGACCCTGTGAGAGCGCGAGCACGTTTTACAAGTCATTTTTTGCAGTGTCCTCCCGAAACGATATGTGGTAGTATAAAGAAACACCCCTCAAAAACAGGGGAAGGAACATTTACCTGACCAATTTTAATGTTGCTTTGTGTTCCACGTTTGAAAAGTGCTGGAATTTTGACTAACGTTGCCTACTTTAAAATGCTTGAAATTGTAATGGTATTTCGTTTCACAAGCTGTTTGACTGAACAGTTCGCTTGTATTACGTTTACAAATAAATTTACAAATAATACCGCGCAGCTACACAAACGTAATGTCAGGAGATACTGTAGCGACTACTACTCCTCACGGCGAGTCTTGCCCTTTAAGTGACACTGGGGGGGGGGGGGGGGGGGGGGGGGGGGGTGGCGACGGCGCGCGCCAGGGTTGCGTTATCAATAAAGTTTCCCTCCTCGGGATTTTTGGATTAAGCAGTTTCTGCCTCGGTTACCGAACCTGCTTCGATACATTGTTACTGTTAAAAATGCACTTCCAATAAAGTGAGTATTGGAAAAATTTATTTTGCTGCTGAATGTAACTATTAAAGTAACTTGTAATCTAACGTAGTTACTTTTAAAATCAAGTAATCAGTAACGTAACTAAGTTACTTTTAAAAGGAGTAATCTGTAATCAGTAATCGGATTACTTTTTCAAGGTAACTTAGCCATCACTGCATACAGTACATACCACACACCCCACACACACATACTGTACATACCACACACCCCACACACATATACTGTATATACCACACACCCCACACACACATACTGTACAGACCACTCACCCCACACACATACTGTACATACAACACACCCCATACACATATACTGTACATACCACACACATACTGTACATACCACACACCCCACACACATATACTGTATATACCACACCCCCCACACATATACTGTACATACCACACACATACTGTACACACCACTCACCCCACACACACATACTGTACATACCACACACCCCACACACATATAGGCTAGTGTACATACATTCACCCCCACACACACTGTACATACCACACCCCACACACATATATACTTTACATACCACACACCCCACACACACATACTGTACATACCACACACCCCACACACATATACTGTACATACCACTCACCCCCACACATATACTGTACATACCACACCCCACACACATATATACTTTACATACCACTCACCCCACACACACATACTGTATATACCACTCACCCCACACACATATACTGTACATACCACACACCCCACACACATACTGTATATACCACTCACCCCCACACACATACACTGTACAGACCACTCACCCCACACACATATTCTGTATATACCACACCCCACACACATATACTGTACATACCACACACCCCACACACATATACTGTACATACCACACACATACAGTATATACCACTCTCCCCAACACACAATCCATTACAAACTTCCCCATTAATTATATTCTAAAATAACAACACATTAATCAGCACAGCTGTTTTGTGCTCATGCAAACACACACACACACACACACACACACACACGCACACACACACACGCACACACACACACACACACACACACACACACACACACACACACACACACACACACACACACACACACACACACGCCCATCATGTCATTTTCAAACACATGCATACATTCATTCACCATGCAGTATGCCCCTTCAATGACAGTGTGTAAGCATGCATGTATTTATGTAGCACGTCCTACAGATGTCCCCAGCAGACAAAACAGATTCATCCCTCCAATTAACCAGTACACAGACACACAAACAAAACACACATTTGTCCTGGACTGATTCCGATTCTTTCAAAAACAACAAATATATCGGTGACATCTGGACAAATTACTCTCAATGCAAAAAAAAAAAACAACACACACCCTTACCACGAAGGTGCTTAGAGACCCCTGGCACTAAGTTGAGAGGAGCTCCAGGCTTCTTCTGGGTGGCCAGATCCTGCCACCTCTCTGCCATCCTGTTCCTGCCTTCTGTATCTGCACTGCCTGTGTGTGTACTGGCTCTCCTAAGTCCATGGAGTGGAGGCAAAGTGCGGGTATGTGGTCCAGCACAGGGTGGGTTCTACTAAGCCTCCGCAGCCCGCTCCCTCTAAGGGATGCTGGGGACCAAAGGCACCCTACTCTGTTCTTTTGATTTTTGTTGCAAAGGAAAAAAAGACTTGGTATTTGGATCTGTAGCTGACAACAGAAGAAAATAGCAGCTGCTTCACTCTGAAGTCAATCTGATTGCCTAAGCTGCGTTGCTGTGTGGGAATGTGTGCATGTGAGTAGAATACCGGTCTCTCTTTCGGTCTCTCTCAGCAAGGCTGCAGAAAGAATCCATTCTGTCTCATCCCACCAACCAATCAGATTTTGTGATGTCATAGATCTGAGGATGTTTTGGGAGAAGGGGGGGGGAGCATGCTATGACTCTGTGTGTGTGTGTGTGTGTGTGTGTGTGTGTGTGTGTGTGTGTGTGTTATATGCATCCTCAGTGGCGGTGATTCACACACAGAAGAGAGTGGACCTGCTGTGCCCTGTCATTTCACCAACATCAGCTGAAATCTCTGTCTCCCCTGTCACACGTGTCTTGGAGAAAGCTGGTGGAGTAAACTGATTCATTTCACTTGAACACAACACATCATCTGATTCACTGCTCCCAGGGGCTGTTTAAAGCCCTTGATGTGACCTCACGAAGCACACAAACTGCCCATGACCGGCTACAGCTGAATCTGGATTAGTTATGTATGTAGTTATGTAGGATTTAGGATTTATATACTCTAAGCTCCTTGCCATGCTATTTTGTAGGCTTTGAATAATATGCTGTATTATGGGCAAGAAATGATCTACAACTTTGTGTAAAACCAGATATACAACAAAACTATTTGGTCTTTTTCAGTATTGGTGTAGAATAGTAATTGTGTGTGTTCTAATTACTCTAAGCTGTTCACTGTTCAGTTTTATGCAGTGGAAAAATACTGATAATTGTAAGCCTAAGAAATATAGCACTTCTCATAATGACAGATTCATTAATCAAGGGTGTGATTTTCTCCTTTATCCTTTTTCTCCCAAAAGGGTTTTTAATGATGAAAGTCATTAATATCCTAGGCACCTGTGACGTGTTATCTGTCTTCAATTATCTCTCATCTTCCATCTCAGCGTGGACCTTTTTCTTAGAATAACCATAAGCATTGTAAACAAAAAATCTAATTTATTTGGGGTACCAAAAAAGAACATATATTTACAGAAAATCCATTATTAATGTAAATCTTACAGTGTGTGTACCTTTTTAAGTAACTGTACTAATAATGTCTTCCATTCTTTATAAATTACAAAAACCTGCAATGTTTTAACGTCTGAGAGGGAGAGTTATGTTTCAGTTCAGGCAATTATGCACTAGAAATATTTGTCTTTAAATGTGGCCGCTTTGTAAATCTTCATATAACACAATAAGAAGGGAGTTTCATTTGGACAGACAATGCAATGTATCAGAAACCTAGACCTTTCTGTCTATGCTCAGGAAAGCAGAAGTTATAAAAGTAAGAGGGAAAAAAACCCAACAGCAAACCATACATACTGACATATCTGTGAACAGTACCAGGAGCCAGTGGGCTGCAATCTAGGACTGATTATTGTAGGTGAGGGAATATTTACTTAGCCAAGTCTCTGTCCATGGTGCTGAAGCAGACAATCTTTCTGCAATAAATTTAGTGTAGATTTCATTTTATATCCTAACCCCCAAACAAACAAACAAAAAAAATTGTGTTAACAAAAGAGAAGCTTGAAATTTTTAAATGTAATAAAAAATTGGATTGTTTCTCATTCACACACACAAGAAATAACCAGCATCAGTTAAATACAGGTAATTATTGAACAGTTTAAGAAAATGAACATTTGTGTAATGTTGTAATTCTACACAAGTGTAGCAATTCATATGGCTCACAGGATCGGGCAAACAAAGAGCCACATGAACACCTGAAGCTATTCAACCTCTTTGGTGTGTGTGTGTGTGTGTGTTTAGTCTAGTCTAGAAAGGTCTGGGTTCATCTACTGCCTGCAGTTCTCTACAGGAAGGGGACTGAAAGGGCAAATGGAGACCCCGGCATACACAGTGGAGTTCCTTTATTCTGCAGCCTGAAGATATTTGGGTTTGCTCAGTGATTTCTATACAGTCTTTAAAAATATTGCTTGGGACGCAGAGCGCCATCTACTGGGCGCTGAGGGACTTGGACAATGATTCAGTTTTATGGTTTTGGCTTTGTAGTTAAGTGTATTGCATTTGAATGTGGAGTTAAAGTCAATACAATGTTTATGTGTTCTTTATGTGTAACATCCGTTAGACCACTGTCCCCAGAGATCACAGGGAATCACAGGGAATCACTGAGAATCACTGGGAATCACAGGGAATCACTGGGAATCACAGGGAATCTGGAATCGCATTCACATCTCATTGTCCAGGGTGATGAAGAACTTCATTCTGGACTTCCAAACCAGGTAGGCAGCGTAGTTCACGGCTACGGGAATGTGGTTATGACTATTGATTTATGCTGATTCTACAATCTCATGATAACTTTGTTGCTGGCATTGACAGTTCATTGGTCCTCATGTAGAGAGACAATTGACTCTGGATGCAAATTGGATTTCTAAAATCAACTCGAAGCATGAGCTAATGGTATTGCAAATTAAAATCTGTGATTTGTTTACATCAATTTAAAGGTTCCTTTCGATCTGAGCTTGCAGGCAGATCACCTACTGATTCCATGTGTGCATCTAAGAAAGGACGCGGGATTTTTTTTCCACCATGGTGATTTCCCTAAGGACACACTTTCCATTTGAACATCCGAGAATCCTATAATGATCCACTTCATAAATCTGCACTAATGAATGCCCCGCAGGAACAAACAGGTGCTCTCTCTCTCTCTCTCTCTCTCTCTCTCTCTTTCTCTCTCTCTCATGCACACAGACAAACACAGACACACACACACACACACACACACACACACACGCACTCGCTCATTGCTCTGTCTCCCACCACTAAAGTGATGACGACTGGCTTCACAAATCACTATTATGTGTATTCATCCTCTTCATAAGATGCAGAACGGAAATCTTCACACGTCTGAAGAGCCCGCATGGTCCATTCACTCTCTGCTGCATGCTTCCACTCACACACGTGGACCTTTCAAATGCGAATCACCCCACCCTAAGCCTGTCAAATTAGCATCGCTAATTACAGGGTTCTGATAAGAAGACCGCATAGATGGTTTTAAGAACAAGTCAAAATGATTACCACAATGAGAATGTCTTCCTCTGCTGTTTCTAGATCTTTTGTCTCCTGTTGAAGTCAGATGGAAAGATGTCAGACTCAGTTCTGTCTCCCCCACTGGGACAACTTATTTAGCAATCCACAAAGCTGGTAAGGAATGAAACATCACTGTGCCTACAGCTTTAACATCTGAGGGAATCATTTTTCATAACAAGATAAGGGCAGCTTTGGACTGAGGACTAGGCTATGTTTTGTTAGCTCAGTGTAGGCCAAGGTTGGGTCAAAATGCACTTGAGAAATGTTTATTTTGCATACAGATGGTAGTCTGCCTCATACACAGAACAGCAAAAGCTCATATCTAGCTGTGTAAGCTCCTTTTATTCTAGCACTTTTGTTTTAGGCTGTCAGACTGACTTCGATCACTTTTTAAGTGCAATTTCTTGTGGAAGAACAAAAGACTGCAGACATTCCAGGAAACACCAATAGAGATCCTTAGAGCGGGTTACTCGCCGCTGGGGGTTTAATGAATACACGGTCAGGATAGAAGTAGGTCAGACACACTAAGCTTTTCATCCTGTGTACACTGACCACACACTGCTCATACACGGGAGGGTGGACTTGAGGAGATCAGATGGTGACAGACAGGCAGCAGATGTTAAAGCTATATATATATATATATATATATATATATATATATATATATATATATATATATATATATATATATTATATATATATATTTATATATATATAAACTCGTGCTTTGAACAGTGCTTGTCACAGCTTTAGCATCATATAGTCTGAGCTCTATCTAGCCTGCAATGCACACACAGTCTTATGGGACCCAGGTGTCTGGTACAAGGTCAGCAGATGCCCCCATGACCCTCTACAAGTCACACAGCTTTCCTGAGTCACATGGCTGTTGATGCACAAGGTGCGGTGTGATACTGGATCTGCGGTGGGTCCATTCAGATGCTGACCTGCCTTTGGAAGATAAGGGAAAGGGGGATGCTAATTTCTCTTCCTTCTTTTCTATCTGCAGGCTATTGTTGTTGTCACAAATGTTACGTGTTGCTAAATCGTTGTTATCTGACAACCCACCTACTTAATTTAGATCAATCGCCATTGCTGTCACTGAGAACAGGTTAAAAGAGTGAATCATTGTATCTGAGCAATTCCTGACCCAGCATTAATACAGAGTACATATATTTGCAAATATCTATATTTATATATTTCTGTATTTGTGTATTCTGAAGCACTATTTCTGTCCAGCCACTTGCTATTTACACTGAGAGACATAACCAAGCATGACAAACCGAAATACTGTATATGCAAGGCATATGAGCTAGAGGGACCAAGTTCAAAAGATGGAAAAAGAGAAGTTGGAGAAATCACATCAAGTTATTTGCTGTGATCCAAACTGTACACCAAATACAAGATGAAATATCTTGTCCCTCCAGGACCCATAGTGCAAAAGTGCAAAATGAAGGGCAGAGACAAAACAATAACAACAGATTTAAATGCAAAGACACAGGCACTCTGTCCACAGGGGACAGAGGACAGTGCCAAAACACAGCAGACAGTCCAGACTACATCATCTCTCTACACGTCACTGGCAGCAGAATGATACTGAAAGAGGAATCTGAAGGGATGGGGCTGTGACCCCTACGCTGTGACCCCTACACTGTGACCCCTACGCTGTGACCCCTACGCTGTGACCCCTAAGATGATGGGGTGGCTCCGATAGAACCAAAGAACAACACTGATGTGTCCAGACGAGATCATCCTAGGAATGTTGTATACGCTGTGCCGCTCCTTTAAAAGCTTGAGGCATCTTGGGTAATGCCCAAGTGTGGAGGAACAAACACCTGACTGAACACCAGGAGGGGGATTTCTGAAGAATTTTAATAAAAAAAAATTTTTCTGTGTGTATACAAAAGATAACTTTTGTATCTTCCCTGATGCGGCTTTAATTTGGTGTACTCTCATAAATGTCCAGCAAAACACAGTTATGAAAGGAAGGTCAAAGAGACCTTTTCATTCCCTTGTGCTAATGCATGCTTGCCCTTTCTAAAAGGCTTGAACACGCATCAGGTTGGTTCACTGACTGACAGCAGCATTAGAGTATCACACTCAGGGCGAGAGCAGCGATCTCTCCCTCTACACGGATTGGGCCGCCGCCCCGTGAGTTTGATCAAGCGATTAGATGCACTTGACTGGCAGATGAATGGCTGATTTAATCTGATTGCAGTTGTCGAGGAAGGTTGTGAAATAAAAGGACGGCCAGTTCAAAGATATGATTCAACACACACACACACACACACAGGCTCACACCGGCTCATACGAACGCCCATGCCTGCCACGATCATAAAGACCTCTCAGTGATGTTCCTTAAATCTCCACACTTTATCCTACACGTCCAACACTCATTAGCCATTGCAGTATTAGAATCTATTCCTCATTTTGTACTATTTTACATTTTACTATTTTATGTTACTGTTTGGATTTGACTATGTTGGTGCTCAATGCTGGAGCCACTGACTGAGGATCTGGTTATGAATACAAATGACATTAAAAAGTGGGGGGAAAAAACTTAGTGATATTGCACTGCGTGTTCATTTTACTGACCCAGAGTCTCTTTATTTCCCCTTTGTGCAGGTCGAGGCTGAAACAGAACGCAGACTGTAGGTGGTTTCAGTCTACAGAAACATGAGCAAGCAGCTCAAAATATCACTGTGTGTTTAGCAGCACGCTGATGAAAGAGCTTCGGCGTCGAGGGCGGCCGGAAGATCAGACTGCTCAAGGTGACTGTGCTGGTCAGTGGAGAGTCCAGACACTGACAGCGCTGGGCTGTTACTGCACAGGGCGACTGGCAGCGTGCCAAGCTAGAACTGCAGATTTTATTTCTCCCTGTTCCTCTGGCTTTACGCCAGGCCTGGTAGGATTGGAGACCTGAGGTACATTAGCTGTCTCTCTGTGTCATCCCCTGTCTCCTGCTCCTCTCTCTCTCTCTCTCTCTCTCTCTCTCTCTCTCTCAGAGGGCGTCAGAGAAGGTTGGTATGTGAGGTGTTGTCTCTGATGGTGAGGAGACTCTCTCTCTCTCTCCCTCTCTCTCAGAGGGCGTCAGAGAAGGTTGGTATGTGAGGTGTTGTCTCTGATGGTGAGAAGACTCTCCAGACGCAGGAGAACTCATCTTCCTTCATTCCCAGAGTGGGTGAATCTCACCACTCAGCACGCTGGCCGACTTCATGTGTTTAAATACAGCAAAACTGACATCAACACAATATGTGATGTGATGTAGCACAGTAAACACAGCTGAGTAATTTTCACTGTCGTGTTAGACGGCCTAAATTGTTGAAGTAAAACGACGTAACGATGCCAACACTCAAACTAATCAGTTCAAAGTTAAGGTGACCTTACATGGCTAACATTAATGGAGCTGAAAATGATTGGTTATCAACAAGGAAAGAGGCCAGTTTTACGTTATTTTACTATTTTGCAAGATGCTAACTAGCTAGTCCACCAACGAGGAGGCTGTAGACTCTCGGTCATGGTTATTCGTAAATGTACTGCCGTACTGTGAAAACCATTTGCCATTTACAATATCCTAAGACTACACATATGAACATTCTCGATTGATTAAAAAAACAGCACAATTTGATTGCATTGTGTATTATACTGGTGTACTAGTGTACTGGTGTACTAGTATACTGGTGTACTAGTGTACTGGTGTACTGGTGTACTAGTATACTGGTGTACTAGTGTACTGGTGTACTGGTGAGGCACTAGCTGATACCCTCTTGAAGCAGATTCAGAAAGCTCAGTTTGTTATCTTAGACATGGTCAGTTTACCATGGTTTGCATGCTGTAAAAGCTAAATTTAATAATGTCAGGTGTGGAACCATGATACTGAGGTTATCAGCTCATAAAGCATGACTGGAAACACACTCATTTACATTTTGAGAAAGTGACTAATTGTGAAAAGCAATAAACTACACAGGGCATTTAGTACAGTCTTCATATGTGGCACTGCATTTACTGTACCGCTTATAGCATTTTGAATTCGGGCAAACTACACAGCTGGCCATGAAGGACACGAGGAAAGAGACTCTTAATGAGTGATGACCTGGCATTGTCCAATAAGACACGCGGGCCATAGGACATGCGGGCCGGCTCACGTGGTTTCCACATAGGCGTCCATTTGCGGGTGGAATAACTCCGCTTGGCCAACCGGTACAGATCAGTGCTGTGAAACGGCAGGTAGTTCACAGAGGTGTCGCTCACTAGATAATAAGAGACAATATATGGCAGGACTCCACAACATATGGAAAGACTCTTAGCCTGGGAGGCCTTCAAAGCACACTCTCCCCTTTTTATGCCATATGGTGCCACTAATTGCCATTTTTTCTTTCTCTCTTTCTGTTATTTTTTTTTTCTAACAGCCTGTCGATGTTTGGATGTGAGACACAGGAAAACTATGGGACATGAAGACTTCGTCTGTGTTCATGGCTGGTGCCCAGTCACAGAGGAGCTTGTGCTGAATACAAATGACATTAGAAAATTAGGGGAAGAATTTCTTCTGAGCACTGCAAATGAAATCATACATCAAAACAACCCAGAGAGGCTTAACCTACAGGACAGTGACCTTCATGGACATTAAACTCTATCTAGGTGGCCTATCAAACTAATTTCAGTAGGACACCATGTGGGAGACAGAATGTGCACAAAGGAATCTTTCTTTTCTCAAACATGAACAGAGAATGTGGATGGAATGAGCAAAAATGTACAAGACGGCAGTGAATGCTGCATGTGTGGGTGGGTGTGTGGGTGTGTGTGTGTGTGTGTGTGTGTGTGGGTGGGCGGGTGTGTGTGTGTGTGGGTGGGTGGGTGTGTGCAGGCACATGAGAGACAGGTATTCATTAGCCAGTGTTGTCGTCATTGTTTTAGCTGTGGATCTGAACATTTGAGTGTGTCTATAAGGGAGTGAACGGGTTTAGCACGTCTTTTGCTTTCACCAGTAAGACTCACTAAACCCCTGTCTTGTTCACACACAGAGACAATAAACCCCCATCCTGTTCACATACACAGACACACTAAACCCCTGTCCTGTTCACAAATAGAGACAATAAACCCCTGTCCTCTGTTCACACAGAGACACTAAACCCCTGTCCTGTTCACATACACAGACACACTAAACCCCAGTCTTGTTCACACACAGAGACAACAAACCCATCCCCTGTTCACACAGAGACACTAAACCCCTGTCTTGTTCACAGAGACAATAAACCCATCCCATGTTCACACAGAGACACTAAACCCCTGTCCTGTTCACACACAGAGACAATAAAACCCTGTTCTCTGTTCACACAAAGAGATACTAATCTCCTGTCTTGTTCACATACACAGAGACACTAAACCCCTGTCCTGCTCACACACAGAGACAATAAAACCCTGTCCTCTGTTCACACACAGAGACACTAAACCCATGTTCTGTTCACATAGAGAGACACTAAACCCCTGTCATAAACTCTAAAACCCCACAGAGACACTAAACATTCATCCTGGTCACACATAAAAATACTAAACCCCTTATCCCCGGTTGACACATAAAACACTAAACCCCTTATTCCTTGTTGACACATAAAACACTAAACCACTTATCCCCTGTTCACACACAGAAACACTAAACCCCTCTCCCGTGTTCACACATAGAAGAACTAAACCCCTGTCCCCCGTTGACACAGTGAAACACTAAACCCCTTATCCCCTGTTCACACGTAAAACACTAAACCCCATCCCCTGTTGACATAGAAACACTAAACCCCTTATACCCTGTTCACACATGGAAGCACTAAACCCCTGTCCCCCGTTGACACACAGAAATACTAAACTGTCTTGTTCCCACACAGTGACAGTAACCCCGTCCTATTCATACACAGAGACACTAAACGCCTGTCCTGTGCACACACACAGACACACTAAACCCCTGTCCTGTTCACTAACAGAGACACTAAACCCCTGTCCTGTTCACTCAGAGACACTAAACCCCTGTCCTGTTCACTCACAGAGACACTAAACCCCACTAAACAGGATTGAAAATGCAAAAATATTCTTCTTCTTGATGAATGAAGTGAGGAGCTGTAGACACTGATTCATCCAGGCCACTCTTCCTCTGTCTGGCTCACTCTTCCTCCGTCTGGCTCACTCTTCCTCCGTCTGACTAACTCTTCCTCCGTCTGACTAACTCTTCCTCCGTCTGACTCACTCTTCCTCATGTCAGAAAATATGAAGCTTTAGTTGCTGTCATGACTAGACCAGCTATGATAGCTTTATTGTTACTTTATTGCTGATCCCACTCACCCTTCCACACACACACACACACACACACACACACACACACACACACACACACACACACAGGTACAGGAATGCAGTCATTCCCTAACCAGTACCTCAATCTCCACATCTCCACAGTGGCCTGTATACTGTTTCCAGGGCGACCAAAGCTCACCCCTCCACATGGATCACATGTTACTGTTGTCACACACAACTCTAATCTGGCTGCACACACAACTCTAATCTGGCTGCACACACAACTCTAATCTGGCTGGAAAGAAAGACCACTTCAAAAAGAAAAAGTGCTGATTATAAAAAATTCAGCAGATGAAAATGTGCTAACTATAGATCATATAATGATGATAATTGCTGTTACATTGTTAAGGAGACAAATGAGAGTTCATATTCAGCATAATTACAGGGAGTTTGGAGGCAGAGCGCCGGTTCTCCTGATGATGACACCAGGAGAGCAGAACCGAGGGACCCGGGTCTACAGCTGTGGCGGTGGGCATATGCAGCTGTGGCGGTGGGCATATGCAGCTGTGGTGGTGGGCATATGCAGCTGTGGCGGTGGGCATATGCAGCTGTGGCGGTGGGCATATGCAGCTGTGGCGGTGGGCATATGCAGCTGTGGTGGTGGGCATATGCAGCTGTGGCGGTGGGCATATGCAGCTGTGGTGGTGGGCATATGCAGCTGTGGCGGTGGGCATATGCAGCTGTGGCGGTGGGCATATGCAGCTGTGGCGGTGGGCATATGCAGCTGTGGTGGTGGGCATATGCAGCTGTGGCGGTGGGCATATGCAGCTGTGGCGGTGGGCATATGCTGTACATGCGTGATTTCATGCATGCTGCTGTTAAGCTGTGAAAGTGCTGTTTTAAAGACACAGTCGCACTGGAGTCTCGTAGCAGAGGTTACGGACAGCAGGCCTGTGCTCAGAAGAGGCAGTGCACATCTTTACAGAGTCAGCTCTTCAGCAGACTAATCACAGCTCTCTCTCTCTCATCCTCTCCCTCTCCCTCTCTCTCTCTCTCTCTCTCTCTCTCTCTCTCTCTCTCTCTCTCATCCTCTCCCTCTCCCTCTCTCTCCCATTCCTCATCCTCTCTCACACTTTAACCCTCTCCATTTTACCTTCTTATGCTTTGATGCTTTTATGCTCTCTGTAGTGCTTTTCATCAACTCTCTCTCCCCCCTCCCTCTCTCTCTCCCTCCCTCTCTCCCTCCCTCTCTCTCCCTCCCTCTCTCTCCCCTCCCTCTCTCCCCTCCCTCTGTCTGAACTGAATGTACTCTTTCCTATCCTCACATCAGTCTGATGTCTCAGTCACCGGTTTAACTCTTAACGTAAGCGTTCTCATCAGGCATTTAACTGCAGCTTCCAAACAAACAACAGAATATAAACTGATAATTGGCAAATGAGATCTTGGTTTCATCGATCTTGCAATATCAAATACATTTGACCTTGTCACCTGTCAAAACAAGCGTTAGGAATTTCTGAGTGACAAACAGTCATTAAAACACAAGGTGCACGCACGCACGCACGCACGCACGCACACACACACACACACACACACACACACACGCACGCACAGAATGATTGACTGAAATATTCTGTGGCTGCTGCATTGACCTGAAGGTCAGTCCTGCAACCACTGTTCCCAAAAATAGCCAGTGCCACCCCTCTGTATCAGCTTTTACAGCTTACACTGTACAATTTCATACGCTTATTCAACAATGCTTCCTCACGGATTACATACACTCACTGGCTGACCACTGCTCACAAACCGACTGCATCAACGTGCATGCACGGCGTGTGCCTCCTTAAGTTTACAAGGCATCTAAAAGTCTCACAAACTCCAGCCTCAAAGATGCTGAGATTTGTGTGCTGCAGCTAATGGAGGCTTCTGCTGCGTCATCCTCCAGAACGGCGGTGGGGTCACCTTAACGGACGGCGTGCCTGAGCACCTACCCTGCAGACGCTGCATCTCATTGGCGATCTCCCTGGCCGAGCGACCATAGTGGCCAGCCGACGCCATTGCCACTGATCCGGAGTCAGCCTCCCTTCCTGAGCGAGGTGGTCACAGAGATTTAATCCACAGCACTGGGATCAGTGGGAAAGGGCATTTGCACGGATGCCAGCAGGATCGGCTGGTCTGCAGAAGACTTGTGTGCGTTCTTCAGAGGGAAGTTGGACTTGTGGTTTCGGCAGGCGGCAGCTTTTCCCCAATCACCCTCTTCTTTGCTCTCTCCCTCTCTCTCTCCCTCTCTCTCTCTCTCTCTCTCTCTATTTGACTCTCTCCATCTCCCTCTGCCTCTCACACATACACACCCAGTTCTGTAAGCTTTAGCACTAGCAGTCACTGCCACCTGGTGTCCAATCAGAGCACGGCTCTTAAAAATCATTACACAAGCCTCCTGGCCAATCACAGGACTGGAGTTATGTTCCATGCATATATGTGAGAAAGGGGGGGAACCTGAATGTTTCTGGACATCACATTGTCATACTGTCACATTGTTATATGCGGTCACAGAGCTCAAAATAAACCATGTCAGAGAACCTGACCACAGAAAACGTACACGTAAATGCCAAACCACACAGAACCACCCTCAGCCTCATCACCAGATTTCCTCATCTCCTTCTAGAAACGCAAAAACAAATGACATAAAGCCAGAATGTGAAAAAGGCAGGAATACTCATTTACAAAATGGAGTGTCACCGCTTGGCCTGCTGTACAGCTCTGCCCAAACATCCATATCTTGCTGACATGAGTGAAGGAGGGAGACCGAGCGCCTCTGTGCTGCTGACTCTGCCGCTTCTGATCGGCAATGTGACCTCCAACACAGAGGGCCGTGCGGGAGCCTGGGGGGGGGGGGGGGGGGTGTTGGAGAACTGAAGCCCGCGCAGGGAAGCCCTGGATGAATCTTATCTGCACACACGCAGGACTTTGCTGCCGCTACGGCAAAGCACACCCCCCCCTCGAAAGAGGCTTCATCAGCATTATTTTTAAAAGCTCATCAGTCGGCCGACGGAGCTGCCCAGCGGATCGCTCCCGGTCCCTGCGCGCTCGGTCCACCGCAGCCGGCTTTGCTCCGGCGCGCTTATAGACCCTGGTATTTCACGGCTCACACCGGGACAGATCTCAGTTTCTTCCTGGAAGACGGCAATATAAAGTTTACTGTAACAAAGTATTTTGTGAAGATGGATTTCATGGTTAGATATATAGGATGAAGTCTGCTACTGGAAAAAATCCATCCTGCTTAGTGAAACACCCAGCAGAATATGTTCAGACGCCAGTGGTTGCTGTGAAAAAGGGCTGTAAGACCTTACAGGAATCACACCATTTACTACATTTAACTATGTGCTGTAGAACTTACAGTACATCTCATATTTTAAACATCAAAACAGATGTTGATATTAAGTATTAAGGGACTCATATATGAAAATGTTACTGTAGAACTGATGCTATATAACTAAAGTCATACAAACAATACAACTAGTAATAGTAGATAAATAAAAAATAGTTTAAAAAAGTTATGAAAATATAATTAATAAGTATTCATAAAATATGTAAAAACAAAGGTATCATGGAAAATAAGTTTGTTAAGCTAGACACAGTTTGTTAAACTATGTCTCTAACTGCTTTTTAAGATTCTGTACAGATGTTGCCTGTCTAAACTGAGGTGGTATATCATTCCATTCTTTGACTGCATGAAGACTGGACTGAAGACAGGCTACTCCATCATGTTTTCAGGATGGCTTTGGGTGAGTTACGTAGACCTGCTGGGGCGGGAGGCACACAAACACAGACTGCCGCTATTCTACGTAGTGCCTTAAAGAACAGCAGTAGTGCTTTGAGGTCTGGAGGACAGGAAGCTAGTGTAATATCTAGGGTAATACTAGTGTAGAAAGCTACCCTGTGAATTTAATATGTAACATGGTACAAAATAATAACAAACACATATAAACTCATAATCAGTCATGATCCACACCGACCTGCAGCATACGCAGGAGCGGACCGGACCACTGTTTACCTGGAGCTGCGTGCCGGCCCACTTCAGGGTTTAGGAAGCTCAGCATGTCCCTCTGCAGAAGAGGAAATAGCATCGCAGGGTTTAGTCTGACTGCAGCACACGCTGATGTGCTCTGCACTTGACTGCAGACGTTCTTAGCGGTTGCGTTAAAGAGTTTACAGCGCCATCTACTGTTCAGCAGGGGCAAAACAAGTCTCACCAGGGAAAGATATTCATTTCCATTAAATAAGTTACATTCAATTTCAAAACATTAGCATCTTTATATTCAAGCCAAATTTGGCATTTTATCTTCTCAACATCTAGCCTTTTAGAATACAAATCTGGTATGACAGAAAGATCATAAAATATCTGAATGAAAAATAAATCACCTTGTGCTTGTGTGCTGGTCTTCTGGACACAAACCTTCATCTTGGCTTTAAAAACCTTTAAGAATTAGTTCCTCACAATCCTCTTTCTCTATATATAATACTGAAAAAGAATACAATGAAAATATCCTTGTATTACATACATTATAAGAATACTCTTAAAACAAACATCAGAGCAAACACCACACCCTGTAAGAGATTCCTGATGAAACTGCATACTTGGTATGACTGTCACATATGCAGTAACACCTCACTTGAAACCTTTCTAACCATGGTTTAGAATTGTCCAATCATATGTAAACATGTGTTATCTGATGCACTTGAAATCTCTTACATGGTCTCTGTCTCCTTAATGATACATCTGACATCACTCTAAAACAAATTGTAAAATGTTGATTGCAGGAGTTCACGTCTCCAAAGAAAGCAATTACACAACAGCGGTTGACTCCTGATATTTGTATGCAGTCATTCTGGATACAAAGCCGTCTTAGATTTGTCCATCTTGAACTTACCACTGTGAGACTGAATAAAGCCCGACCTGCTACCGTAGAAGCCTGGGAAAACTTCTCATCCAATATTCCTGAATTTCTCATCCATCTCCTGGATGAGACGATGGCTATCTACAGGACACTATCTACAGGACACTATCTACAGGACACTATCTACAGGACACTATCTACAGGACACTTTCTACAGGGACACTTTCCTGTACTTCACTATTGATATACACAGTGATGCTTAATATATCTGTAACCCCACCCTTCCTCCACCCTTGTTGAAAATCAATACAATGTTGATCAGAAAAAAATGATACCCTTAAATAGGTTAAATTTCAATCCACAACATGCTTGTGTCCAACTTATGCAGTTTTCTGTAATTATATAAAGTTAGTGCTGAAAGTTTAATCAGCTGCTATTTTTTCCCTACTTGTGATATTTTTTCATAAAATAAAATAAAACGGTTCAAAATTAGTGAATCGATAAACATCAGAGCGTTTCCTCTGCTGCCCCCTACAGACAATAATGCAAAAAAGCAAATCGTAAGCACGGCTGATTACAATAAAACCGGAAATGGCTTATTGTTTCCCTTACAAATTCCACAGCGTAAATGTTACGACCGTGATCAACTGTGGAACATTTTCCTGTTGTTGAGCTGTCGTGGGCAGTGACTCACTCTAACAAGCATACGTCTGGTTGTGTGTGATTAAGCTGATATGATTATTAGACACAATGAACCCTGTGAAAAGGCCACGGCCCGGCTCCTCCACTACAACAGCACGACACAACAATGACAGGAAACGGCACCAGAGCCTCATCCCTCTCCACCCGGGCCCGCCGGCCCGACCCAAACCGCCCAGGTGCTCACTGCACTTAGCCACCTACGCTAAAGCCTCGGGGACCGGAGAGGCTGGAGGGGAAGTGTACTGTGGAAGGGAAAGTTTTGAGACAGGGTCTTCCCAGAGTTCTTATCACCGTCTGTGGCGAGGCGGTGAGCTAGGCCCTGCTGGCCGGACGGCCTCGGACGGAGCTGGCACCACCAGTGGAAAAAGAGAGTGAAGAGAGGAATGAGAGAGTGTCAGAGGAGAGAGAGAAGGCCTGAAATGGTTGACTGACTGATCTGAATGTCGAAACAAAAACAAAGATGAAACTCTTTGCTGACAGAAAGTCCTCAGTTTAATGCTCAGCTAGGCTCTTCACTTATTAATGTGTGCCTTGAATTATTTATTGCAGTTTTTGTGTATATAAATGTCTGCCAGTTCTGTAATGGTTCAGGCTGTGGTTAAATGTGGAAAACAGATTGAGAAATGCACAATATTCTGCAGTGCTCAGTTGGTCTTATTATTAATGTATTTTATTGTTTAATCCTTTTTCATTTTAGTATTTTTTACTGTAATATACAGACAATGTATACTTTGTGGTTAATTGTAAAATACTTTATGGTTATTATGATTTATATGATGACTGACACACTGGGATATCTGCAGCCTTATTTTGCCACATACAAAACAATATCATCACGGTCTGGTGTGCACATATTTTCCTACATGCGCTCAACTTTTGCAAGGAAACAATTTTTCACTTTAGTGTCAAAAGAGTGAAGTATAATCCATATCACTGGCAGTCGGAGAGGGAGAGAGAGAGAGAGAGAGAGAGAGAGAGAAAGCGAGAGAGAGACAGAGAGCACGAGAGAGACTGAGAGGAAGACAGAGTAAGAGAGGTAGAAGAACGAAACAGAGAGACAGAGAGAAAGACTGAGGAAAATCATAAGGCTATGACAGTGTCTCTCCATGATTAAATCACGGAGCAGGAGGATAAGTGAGAAATAATAAGGTCCTCCCAGGCAGGGGAAGCCCTCACAGCCTCCACGTCTGTCCCCTAACTTCCCCCCACACCCGCCAAGCCCACAGGAACCCTGGGCCCAGCAGATAAGGACGGCCCGCTGCTAATTTTACACAGGAAAAGGAGGAAATGTGACAGTGGCGTTTTTCTCAGGCAAACACAGTGAGGCTGGCCTTGGAGGGGATCCTGTGTGCCTCTGGGTTTGTAAGAGAGAGAGAGAGAGACAAAGACACAGGTAGAGAGAAAGAGAGAGAGAAAGGGGGAGAAGCAGGAAAGAAAGAGAGAGTGGAATTAGACAGACGTGGATGCACACGGAGACAGAGGGACAGTGTGAAATAGAGAGAACACAAGCAGGAATAAATGTGAGGCAGCGGAGTGCTGGAGGGGACAGGCTCACTGTGAGACAGAGGAGTGCTGGAGGAGACACGCTGAACGTGAGACAGAGGAGTGCTGGAGGAGACACAGTGAACGTGAGACAGAGGAGTGCTGGAGGAGACACAGTGAACGTGAGACAGAGGAGTGCTGGAGGAGACACAGTGAACGTGAGACAGAGGAGTGCTGGAGGAGACAGACTGAACGTGAGGCAGAGGAGTGCTGGAGGAGACACAGTGAACGTGAGACAGAGGAGTGCTGGAGGAGACACAGTGAACGTGAGACAGAGGAGTGCTGGAGGAGACACAGTGAACGTGAGACAGAGGAGTGCTGGAGGAGACACGCTGAACGTGAATGCCTGCTCCCGTCTCCTCTGCCTGTCCACAGGGAGCGATGGCTGACAACAGCACTCATCCCATCCTGGAAATACTTCAGTCTTTTGGCTTGAGTAAGATACTTCTCTCTCTCTCTCTCTCTCTCTCTCGCTCTCTCTCTCTCTCTCTCTCTTAGAATATAGAAGGTTTTGTGTATGACTACTTTGAACATTGAAGAATTGTAATCTTTAAGAGAGTTTGTGGAATAGGCACCACAATACAGGCTAATGCTTTTGCTAGAGTGGTCAGCATTTTCCGTTCAGTCTCTCCAAATGGCATTTCCAGATGATCACAGCTTCTGGTCTGCAATATCCTTCATCCAGTGAGAAAAGAGAAGTGGTAATAGTTATTTAGATTATGAATTTTAAAGTTTAATCAAAGCTCACAAAATATCTCTCTGTAATAGTTTTGCTTGGTTTTATTTCTAACTCGTGAAATTATTCTAGTTATTAATTAAAGATCAATGATAGAAAGATTCAGCAAAAATTGCTATTTCACAGTATTATGCTGTGGGAGCAGTTAGTGTTATATAATGATATGAGTGGTAAATAATGATATGCATTGGTACTGTCATATGAAATTAGACATCTGGGATTTTAAACATTCAGCAGAGTGTGTTCTTGCTGTTCACCCTTTATTTGTTTACAGGACTTTTTGACAGTTGTTGTTGGTCATACACAAACCTTTTCATTGGTGATGTTGACAAGTCAGAAATGGAGGCAAAAGGCAATGTGGCGATAAACAATTCCTAACCTCTCCAACTTAATAATTACCATTTGCCAAAAGCAAGCCCGATCCCATCTGCTACTAATGAGGCTGCCATTAGTAGACCTGGAACGCGCGGCCCAGGCCTGAATGGCATCATAGCGTACAACAACAGAGGAAGGCCCTTCCTAGAATGTGAACTATTTCTATTGAGTTTGAGATCAGGGAAGAATGACTGCATTCCTGTTCAGCCCTGGCCTTCTCTGACACCCCTCCCTGATCACCAGCCAGCACCGGATAGGTGGTCACCTGCCCTCTTGACCTTGTCTTAGGAATGGCTAATATCAAGGTGATAAGAAAATAGTGATGAATTGACCTCAGGATCGTAGGTGCTGTTTTCAAAGCTACAGTGTACCATCTTAGCAAGTAAACCAAACTTACGTTTTGGTCGACGTAATTAGCTCAAGACTGTAAAGCAGTAATATAAAGTTTTATGTGTGGTCGTTGGCCACTGACTTTAGTAGGCTGAAAATGGAAACGTGGTTTAATTGCGAGCACAGCAAGCTGCAAAATGCTCTTTTGTTTCTCGCTTTTTGTTTTCAGAACATGTGTCCTCAAATAACCCAAACACTTCCTGAGACATCTTTAAAGAACATGTTCTTTCCATACTTTCTTTTACTTCTTTTTTAACATGTTTGTTCCCCTCTCCTGTCCTCAGGGGATGTGATCTTGGCCTTCTGTCTCTCCATGGTGGTAGGTCTTCTCCTGGGTGCCCTGGTTTACATGACCCTCACCTGGATGTCCCGTCGCCGTGCCTCTGCCAACATCACCCGTCTGCCCTCGTCACGCTCCTCCACCCGGGCCGGCTCCTCCTCCCCGCGCTCCCGGCCCGGCTTCGGCCGCCACAACAGCGGCTACGACCGCCGCAGCAACAACAGCCTGGCCAGCGCCGCCTTTTCCTTCCACCGGCACGCGCCCACGTCCTCGCCCGCCGACCAGGCCGACCTGCTGGGCCGCAAGTCCAGCTTCAGGGCCTCCACCTTCCACCCGCTGCTCCAATGCAGCCAGATCGCCCGCGAGGCTGAGGAGGGCAGCCAGGCCAGCTTGCCGCGGACGCCCACACTTCCCGGTGGCCCGGCGCCAACCGGCTCCAACAGCACCGGCAGCTCCATGGTCACCCCACCCAGTAGCAGGCCCAGACCAGACTCCTTCTGGGGTAACAGCAATCTGAGGGGCTTCCATGCCACGCCAACCCCCCCACCGGCCTATGAGAGCATCATACGGGCTTATCAGGAGACCTGCACCTGATGAGAATGAGCTGCACAGGCAATGATGGGAAGCCGTGGAGATGCTCACAGACTTGATGCATTAATATAGGAATGAAACAGATAGCAAGATGCTGGATTGGATAGAGTGCATGAGTGATTGTATGCTGCTTAGTTATTGCCTTGTTGTTATGTTGTTATTGTTGTTGCTGTATACAGTGTATGTTTGCGTGAGGAGTTGGGGAGAGAGAGAGAGATGGAAAGAGAGAGAGAGAGAGAGAGAGAGAGAGAGCAAAACTACATATTAGCTTCAGTGACTGTTATGATAGGATTAGTACTGTAACTTGGACATACTACAATTATGAGTGAGAGTTCCAGTTGCAAGTTTGGTGAGTTCAATGGGTGTTCGGGATTTATGACCTGCCACAGTTTTATGGAATTCCTATAAAACTGTTTCCATTCAGTAAGTTCTGTGTCGACAGCATATAATAAAGAAAGGCCTGAACATTTTGTATTATTATTTGATTGTTAACCTATCTTTAAGGTTACTTGTGTTGATTGCATGTTATTTAATTTCAAATACATTTATTCAGGGTTTATTCACTAGACAGAACTGCATGTGTAACAGCAAACTGTACACATATCTTGTGATCTACAAAGTTACTACAGTTTCCTTTTCCGCAAGGACTAAATTCTTTCACTAGGCTGAAATATATTTTAGCTCTTGTATGCAGACCTGCACGATCTGCAAAGTCACACACACACACACACACACACACACACACACACACACACACACACAATACTGCATTCCCACAATACTGCATACACACAATACTGCAATACTTTTAAATGCTATCTCATTATCTCAAGATACTATGTCATTATTTCGAGATACTGTGATTATTTCGGGATACTAGGTCATTATTTTGAATCAGTGAACTAGGTTATAATCACAGTGCCGAAATTATACTCCCCTAATGATTTCAGAATTGCAATGTCTGGTTAACATCTCATTTATTTTGGTGACTGATATAATGATGATTTATATGATATACCATATAAAGTATGTGTCTCTTAAGTTCAACACTGAGGATTTTAATGAGGGGAGTATGAAGGCGCATGCGTTGTTCCTTTAGCTTCTGTCAGAAGTGTAATGAGCTTCACGTATAATATGATGTTTCGTAAACTGGAGGACTAGCTATGACACAAAGTTGAGCAAGAATAATTCGGAACTGTAAGACAATAATGCTAACATGTTACACGCATGTTAGTATAGTTCTCTTCTGCTCCTACCCAGCACAAATACCGTGCCAAAAGTGCCACATACTTCACCATACTTCATACCAGTTTTTGTAGAGCAACCAGTTCAGATGTGTCTCGTTGATAACTCAAAATATCGACTTAGTATCTCGAAATGACGTATCTCGAAATAATGATTAGTATCTTATGCTTAGCTTATGGAAGCCCATTCCTGCCGCCTGAAGAAAAAAAAGGTCCATATAGTATCTTAGTATGACTTAATATCTCATGACTTAATATCTCATTATGTACAATCTCATAATTATGACATAGTATTTCATAATTATGACTTAATATCTGATAATAATAACTTACAATCTCATAATTATGACTGGGTATCTCATAATAACGAGATAATAAGTCATAATTATGAGATGCTAACTCATTATTATGAGATATTAAGTCATACTTATGAGACCCTAGTCATAATTATGAGATTGTAAGTCATTATTATGAGATATTAAGTTATAATTATGAAATACTAAGTCATAATTGAGATACCAAGTCATAATTATGAGAAAGTATGTCATAATTATGAGATACTAAAATTGCAAGTCATTATTACGATAATGAGATATTAAGTAATAATTATGAGATACTATATGGATTTTATTTTCTTCAAGTGGCGGGAATGGGCTTCCATAAGAATCGGCTTAGTATCTCGAAATAATTAGTATCTCAAAAATATTGACTTAGTTTCTCGAAATAATGACTTAGAATCTCGAAATATTGACTTAGTATGTCGAAATGTTAAATTAGTATGTCAAAATGTTTACTTAGTATATCAAAATAATGACTTGTGATCTCGAAATAATGACTTAGTATCTCGAAAAGTTGACTTAGTATCTCAAAATGTTGACTTAGTATCGCGAAATAATGACTTGTAAGCTCGAAATAATAACGTAATATCTCGAAATAGAGATAGCAATTCACGTAATGATGAGGAAAAATACGTGCTGCATTCTCTTTTAATTTTATGTGGCGGGAATGGGGCTTCTATCGAAATGAACTTACATATAAATGGTTCTTCCATAACTTCCATGCCATTAAAACCATAACAATGAAAACACCAAACAATACGTTAAACATGCTAATAAACATGACTCTTCAATCAAGTTAATCGCCATCATTAATTTAATCATTAAAGTGTCTGCGACAATATTGCGTTATTTACGGTAATGTCGTCGATGCGGTATGTCCGCACACTTCCTGTTTACTTTGCGCTTGACTTTAGCGAGTGTGCAGGTGACAGGAGAGACATGCGTGGATCAAGACCAGCATGATCAAACTGGTCACAAAATATTCCTGCCTTCGCTAATTCCTCATAACAAGGTAAATAACCACAATTTAATTTATCATAATGTTCAATGTAGGGTCTGAAATGTGTGTGTAACTTTAGCCAGCTAGAGTTCATTGTCGCAGACACTAGTTAATAATTTGTCTTAATAATAAGTAAAAATGTTGACGTGATCAATTGCTGTTTTACCATTTTATTACTTCGGGAAATCAAGATGTGTGACACGTCCAAGTGGCTGTTTATTCGAGTCTATTCCAACATAGATGAGCTAGCCTGCAACACCATCAAGAGATGTCATCGCCAGCCAGTGGGCCAGAGTTGGAGATGTTGTTGTCTCCTGTGACATTTAACTCCATGCTCTGTGATCTTCTAAGTTATTGTTTAAATCACCATTTTGTGTATGTGTAGCTATGTTAATCAGATTCAGACCTCAAAGTAACTCAATTTGAGTGCGTAAGCAGTAAAGTAGTGGAGAGGTTTGACTTACCTGAAGATTCAGGTGTGTTGGCCCGCTCTGCTGTGCTTCTCCTCACGTCTCTGAGTCCATGTGCAGATGTCCGTCACCGTCTCAGTCTTCTGCCGGAGGCTGAGCACTGCTGGTCCAAGCGTGAGGAAAGTCATTGCATGGAAGGATTTTCGTAGGTTTTTTTCATTATACTTACTGCTTAACTGCTATGTAATGTACAAACCATACACCAGTGTTGTTCTTTTTTATTTCTTTGTTTAAATTGGCCTCTGTGTCGTCTCTCATACGCAGGGAAAATAGCAAAAGTAACAGGTGCTATTATTCTGGGGTAGGTGTTATATCTTTAATATATCATCTTGACGTTTGAAATGTGTGAATCAAATTGCTAGAATCGATCGGTAAAAATGACCACAGTACACTTCCTCCAACAATTTCCAATGCCATTACTATAATAGACTTTCTATTTGGTGAGGTAACATTTGGTCAACTTTCGTCATGACTAATGTCTTATGTTTTCTCTTCTTGAAATGCTGAGGTGATTTCTAAGATGCCAGTGCTTGTATTCACACAGTGGCTGTGTCTTCATCACCTATGAGGTCGTCACCCTGAGCCAGGCAGTCACCATCGACACTCGGGCCATTCTCCAGGAGAAGCGGAAGTCCTACATCTACCTGAGCCCCTTCACCAAGAAGGAGCAAGATCTCCTCAGCTCCAGTGGGTTCTCACTTTTATAACCGGCATAAAATGGTCACTGATAACCATGTCCTACAAGACAAACAAACTTCGAGTTCAAGCTTGCAGATCTGATTGATCTTTAGTGACAAGTACACACAGAATATTTTATATAATTTCATTAACATTCAACGTATATAAGTATTTCAAACTGTATAGTAGAAATACGGTCCAGAAATGGTGTCCCCAGTATACGTGGATGAAAATTTAATTAGACGGGTGTCTTGAGGAGATATTTTCTCATTGCTCTCATATTGTTAAATTACAGTGACTCTGAATCACTTAATAAGCATTTTGGTTTCAGATCTCACTTATAAAGCCAGGAAGGAACTTCATAAAGCAGCGAGAAGAATTATTGAAATTTCCTCCTTGATTCTGCATCAACCACTGGATGGTAAGAACATTTTGGCTGTAGATATCAGAAGTCTAGCTATAGTGTCTGATCTGTAACTATTTGTCAACAGCATATAGACGACCTATAAAATATACGGATGTGCTATGTATTCTGACCACACTGTGCTCTGAATACTCTCAACGTAATAACTAGAGGTATTTGCTATGCAAGTTATTAACATCAAGCTCTTCTGGAAGATTATTTTGGCATGACTTGTTCAGGACACACCCAGGTAAAACAAAGTAGTTTTGCAGAAAGGCGTAGTCTTTATTCTGTCTAACATCTGTCACTGATATGCTTCAATACTAATTTTATTCTATAATAGCTACACATTTGAGGAATTCTAGTTCGTTCAGGTTTAAATGTGTCGAGTTGCTTTGGTAAAGAGTTTGGTTCCAGTAGAGTTAAATAAGAAAACTGTGATAAATGGAGAGAAATGTTTTGGTAAAGGGGGCATTTCCAGCAGTGACGAAGAATCACATAATGTTGATAGGTACAACTAAATTATGATATATTTTTCATATAAAATTTATATGAAATGTATTTTTACATTGAACTAAACAACTCTTCCCTGAAAGATAACACTCTTACAATAAAATCATTAGCTCCTCCAACCTTGGTCTGTAGTTGAGTGTCCTCTGTGTTTGTGTCCGTGCGTCTGTGTTTGTGTGTCTGTCGGTGCGTCTCTGTGTGAGTGCGGGCGCGTGCGTGCGTGTGTGTGTGTGTGTGCTAGAGCGTCTCAGCCGTCTGGATGCAGACCCTCACGAGTGTGCCATTTGGATGCTGCTAAAGAGAACCCAGTCCAGCAATCGATCCGAGCGTCTGCAGGCGGTTCACGACCTGGCCAACGCGCACCACTGGCATGGTGAGAAAGATCCACAACACCGAACGTCCTTCGGTGTTACCTATGTATATATAGTCATGTCTGACTAACTAACGTGTTTATCACAGACTTGTGACCGATAATCTGTCAGCCTATCAGAGAAGTTGTTGATGGACCGATTGGCATGCTGGTTGGTCCGTCCATCTGTCCATCACAGATTACCAGTATCGGACGGTGGCACAATCTGTAGATCAGCGCACAGCTGTCGGTCTGGCCCGCACTCCTCAGGTGGACCTCCGCTTCTTTCTGCCCCCACCTTCGCTGCCAGTGGTGGAGGATGTGAGTACCTTGTTAGTGGACGCCTGGTGTGAGACCTCAGAGTGCTGAGTGCGCTCGTTCTAATGGTGTTTTGTGCCGTTAAGGAGTCTGAGATAGAGGACGGTCTGAGGCAGCTCCTCGCCTCTCTGCCCCAGTCAGAGGTGGACCGCTGTGTGCAGTACTTCACCTCACTAGCTCTGAGGGAGAGCAGCCAGTCCCTAGCTTCTCAAAGGGTGCGCCACACACACACACACACACACACACACACACACACACACACACACACACTCTTCGGAGTAGTCATGATAATGTCACGATTGCGGCTGCCAAATTAAAATGTGCCCCTGCAGGTGTGAACTTGGACGAGCTCTTAGTTTCTCACTTCCGCTGCTGTATCTGTCTGTATTCGTTGTGGTTGTAGGGTGGGCTGTGGTGTTTTGGAGGTAATGGGCTGCCCTACGCCCAGAGTCTCACCTCCATCCCCTCTGAGAAGGTGGAGTCCTTTTGCCTGCAAGCTCTGGTACAGCACTCAAAGGTGAATATGAACTAATTCATGCTTGTACTGGCACAGTGAATCATGCTGGTCTTCAGTTGTCTCATGTGCTCCAACGGCGAGCAGGTCCCGAGTCATTGCGATCACATAGTGGCCAATGGAGGACTACAGCTTCTGCAGAGTGTCTACCAGCTTCGCCAAGCCTCTCAGAAGATTCAGCAGAACGTCGTACGCATCATCGGCAACCTGGCCCTGCAGGAGAACTTGCATGCGGCCATAGCGCAGTCGGGTTCGTACGATACTTCAAATCCCAGCAGACAATGGGAGTGCTCGGGGTGGTTCGTTTGTAGAAAGCATGCCGAGTCTCCTTTGGTTTGAGATTTTCCGTCCAGTGGTCCATGATGTCTGTGGGACGCGCTTCCGCTGCAGGCTGGGTGACGGTCCTGGCCGAGATGGTGCAGTCTCCGCACATCATGCAAGCGTCCCACGCTGCCCGCGCTTTAGCCAACCTGGACAGAGACGCAGAGGTGCGGAAGTATCAGGACGGGGTTTATGTGCTACATCCACACTGCCGCACCAGGTAAATGGTTGAAACTGGTGTTTCTCAACCCAGTTCCCCTAACAGTCCACGTGTTCACATTTCCAGCTCTAGCTCCCAACACACCTCTGCTAGGTTTCAGTCTTCTTAATTGTTCGGTCCTTGTGTAGAGAAAAAACATGGACTGGATTGTGAAACAAAACAGGGACTGGACTGGGAAACTCAGCCATGACCTAACTTCTTCTTTCATTCAACCCATGCGCTGTCTAGGCTGTCTGTAGCCAATAGCCAAAGCATTTGGCACTCGATCAGCTTTTAGCTTACTTTGTCCCTTTTGATCTGTGTAACTCAGCCAGCCAATCAAAGCAGATGTTCTATTTGTGCACGGCCTGCTGGGAGCTGCCTTTAAGACGTGGCGTCAGAAGGACTGTGATCCAGTAGAGGATGAAAAATCTGTAGGAATGCAAGAAGAATACACTGAATGCTGGCCGAAGGTAGGACCCACATCTCAGAAAGAGAGCAGTTCATGGGTGGCATCACAGACCGAACCTTCACACAGCCTGATGTCATTTTCTGATCTGTTTTCCTTTGATGTGTTCTGATTGGACGTGCAGTCCTGGTTGGCAGCAGACTGCCCCAACCTCAGGATCCTGGCTGTGGAGTATGACACCCATCTCAGCGACTGGAGGGCCAAGTGCCCTGCTGAAAACCAAAGGTAAAGTGGAATCACAGAGCAAACTGGTTGCGGAACTTACCAAAAACGGATCCCTGAAACCAGGTCGGCCCCGTTTTTGTTTGTGTATTCCAGGAAGTCCTTGGCTTGTCGCAGTGAGGAGCTCCTTAAAAAGCTGAAGGCCGCAGGGGTGGGGGAGAGGCCTGTGATCTGGGTGGCACACAGCATGGGAGGTTAGTTTTGATGATGATTAGTGTTGAGGTAAAGTTCACGTAAGCCGTTAAAGGAGTCTTGCCTTACAGATCTTCTTTGTAACTCTTAATAGGTTTGCTGGTGAAAAAGATGCTTTTAGATGCCTTTGGTGATCCTGACCTGAACCCCTTGGTCAGTAACACTAAGGGTGTATTGTTCTACAGTGTACCCCACCATGGTACTGTCATGGCAGGGTATTCAGTAAACGTGCGATATCTTCTGTTTCCCTCCATAGAGGTGAAAGAGCTCTGCAGAGGTTTGATAGTCTTCTTTTACCCTCTGAACATCACCATTAATTTTTCGGGAGTTTTTTCTGTTCGTTTTGTTTTGTTAACTGGTGAAATTCATGAATGTCCATTCCACCTCTGCAGATTCGCCAGCCTTGCGTGACTTAAATGAGAATTTCCTTAAGATTGCAAAAGACAAGGAATTCAAGGTGCTGAGCTTTGCAGAAACACTACCCACGTCCATCGGCCCCATGATAAAAATATTAGTTGTTCCTACCCAGTCAGCAGGTATGTCATGGCAAGACTTTTATGTGATTATAAAGCACTACTGACAAAAATGTCCCTGTTTGTTGTATATGGATTTTGCTGGATAGGCATTCATTGCAATCTTGAAGGACCCTTATTCATGAAGTCCTTTAAAATAAGATTAGACTGAACCTCCTTGTTTAAAGTAAGATTAGGCTGAACCTGTATACCAGATTCCAGACCACAGAATGTGACTATATGTTTACTGATTGCACTAAAACATCACTCCCCTCAGATCTGGGCATCGGAGACCTGATTGAAGTGGCCGTCGATCATCTAAACATTTGTAAGCCAGAGAAGAATGACACATTTCTGTACCAGCGTACTTTACAATTTGTTCAAGATGCTCTAGGTGTGCACACAAGCCCCTGAGTCCTCCCACAAATATCTGGAATACCAAGTGGATCCTTTACTGTGTTGCCTTCAGCGTCATAAGGATTCGTATCTGCTGAGAATGAACCAGTCATATTAAGGCAGTAATTTTGAAAACGCACATATGGAAATATGAAAAATATTTTTGTAAGAATCACTATACCAGAGATTTTTCATTGACCCAAAACGTACCATTTTAGAACATGCTGACCAATTAAACTAAGCTGAATATTGAATCTTCATTTTAAAGATGATGGTCTAATTGTTCTCCGTGCCCTGCTTTGGAATGTTTTTTTGTGAGCAGATACTTAGACATTGTTCATTAGCTTATGATACTAAGCATTTAATTTTATTTAATTTAATGAAATCTCATTTTAATTATGACTGTGTCCCCTTTGTATTTATTTTTAGCACATCCATAGAGCTGTCGAATACCAGAATCAATTATTGCCCCATTGAACAAGTCAGTTGCCTTTCTGAGACCCTTAAAAGACTATAATTTCTTGACTTGCTTTTCACTTTTAAATACTTACCAAAAAGCATTGCAATCAGTGTTAAAAATAGCTGATTAAATGGTAGTTTCTGATGTCTGGATCCAATTGTTTGGATTAAACTGCATATCTTCGGGAGTCTTGATTGTAACATGATACTCAGACTCTGGACACTCCGTTACGGTAGATGGTGCTACTGCAGCAAAAATGCCATAGAATATCACGTCTTCCTACGGGTTTCACAAGCAACAAAGGGGGGAGTAGACGTAAGTAGCTATAGTTTTTCAGTCTTCATTTTTAAAAACTGTATTTTGACAGATTCGTATTATTAATCCTGCAAGTGCTTGTTTCGAGTTGCGATCCTCAATGACTAGTCAGCTACGTTAAGATTCCTAGCTTGTGTACCTACACTAGATTAGCCAGCTAGCTTAGCTAGGGAGGTTATCTGTGAAGTAGTGTCCGATTAGACTACCTGTTTTTAATTAAATTATGTTTATTATTCTCCATATAGATTAATTTGGGATACGTAATATTTTCAACGATGGTGAACGTATTAAAAGGAGTTCTTGTGGAATGGTAAGAGGACACTAAGTTTTCACCTAGCGAGCCAACAAGCCTGACAGATTTGAGCTTGTTTAGGTTGTTAAAAGTGTGTGTGTGTGTGTGTGTGTGTGTGTGTGTGTGTGTGTGTGTGTGTGTCCAGCGACCCTGCCATGAAGCAGTTCCTCCTCTACCTGGACGAGACGTCGGCGCTGGGGAAGAAGTTCATCATCCAGGATCTGGACGACACACACGTTTTTATTTTAGCGGAGGTCGTGCACATATTACAGGAGAAAGTTGGAGAACTCATGGACCAAAACTCCTTCCCCATCACTCAGAAATAAACACTCAACTCTTCACTTCCCTCTTTCCCTTCTTTCTATGCCTCATTTTGAACTATTTCGGTGTCTACGATGACAAACATCAACGTGAGAGCGTACAAAATAAAAGGAAGTTACCTCAACTCCAGTATCCTCTAGTTACCGGAAGCTTTTAAAGGCCTGTAAATTTGCAAAAGTGTTTTTGCCATTTTTGTTATGTTTTGTTGAGGAAAACGGCAGCAGTATCTGACAGAATTCATTTTTGTGAGTAAATATAAAAGAAATGACACTGAACAACGATTCTCTTCATGTAAATATTGTTGCATAATGCTTTTTGTTACTGAAAATTGCAATTCGCGTTAACCCAGTGGTATAATGTACAATTCTCAGGCTGTTGAATTTTAGTGTTGTGTTGAATGGCTACGATGTGGTTATTCTCAATCCTGCTACACTGCGATCAATGCATAAAACGTAATTTCCGATAAAGTGTTTGTTGTGTGAATTGTTGAATTGTGCACCATGGACTTATTGTGAAAATCCAGGAATTATCTCCAAGGTAATGTAGATTTTAATTTGAGAAATTGACTTCATTCCAGTTCTAATCGATCTTTATTTTCTACAAAATTAGTTTTCTTGGTGCGTGCTCTGCATTTAACCTTTAATATATTGCGATTATTGAAAATTAACAATTAATTTAGCTTTAACTTTTATGTCTTATTTAAAAGGTGCACTTGGCATTTCTAAATGCACAGTGACACTGGTGGAGAGAGAAATATAAGATGCAAGCCACCTAAATTAGGCGTGCACCACTGATCATATTGGTCTGTATCTACTCTCAGCATGAGAATCGCCATAAGTTCTTAAACATTCAGTGTTCATTCTCAAATTAATGCTTTTGCCTTTTTTTCATGTAGGCATTTTCACTCCGATGCGACAATCGGTTACTTCTATTGCCTCCAATTGAAGGCTTATGCTTTTTATAGTCTGCTTGAATAAAGCTACACGTTTAAAGTTATATTAAAATAAATAATGCATTATAAAGAAATAAAAAATGTGGCGGGAATGTTTTGGAATAAAATTGCCTCTTTTAGCAGTTAAAATAATATATCCTAAGATTTGATTCATCCGAGTGTAGCATTTTTTGAGAAAACATGTTTCTTTCCTTTCCTCTGATGCATGTGTTTGTGTGAAATGATTCGCTGTCACTCTGGAAGACCCTTGAGCAGCGGGTCTGTGTGGGGAGAGTCGCCCACATCTTTGTTCATCTTTGTTCGTTTTGCAGCGCTTGACACAAGTTCACATGGAGCGGCGAGCGCGCGCCTCCAGCCCGCAGCGCTGCACACTGATGGACAAAGCGTCCTCTCAGGTTACTGTACGCCAGACCACCTGTCTTAACATCTAACCCACTGGATCACCGGCAGGACCACAAGCCATAATATGAAGAAACGTTGCATGGATATCGGCAAGCTTCGGAAAATGAAAAAGATCAAATTTACAGAAAAGATTTCCGAAAGGTAGGCTGCCATGATGCGACGCGGACGGCGTTGCTTCGTGGAGGCTGTTGTTATTCCCATATTGCGTGGATTATGTGTATATTCTTATGTTATATGAAGGGGTTGCAGCTTTGATAAATAGACTACAGGAGCGTAATAGATCGGGATTTACACGGTCAGCCACTTCGAGGTGATGCACAGACTACAGTAGGCCTTATCGATTAAATGTTGACTAAATCAATACTGGACAGGCCTGACTCTTGGCTAATATTGCTTGTCGAAAAGCAACCCCCAAGAGATTTTTTTTGTCATCCATGGCCACCATGATCGCAGTGCGAGCTCTGCTGTTGTTATTAACGTATAAAGATGAGCGTCGTCAAACAAGCAACCTTTCAGATATTCAGTGCATTGAAGATGCAGACAACAACCAGATACGAGGGGCATTGACTGTGCATGACTAGACAAAATATCAAGAAATGCGTGGAAAGTTGGGATTAAATCGGGTATATTTTAAAGGCTACGTTATTGGTTGGTAAAGGTAGAGTAGCATATTGCAAACAAAACAGCGCCACGGTGTAATACTGTGTTTTGTTCGGGTTCGGTTGCAGCACTATGAGCGATAACACGAAAACACCCGATTTATGCACAAGTCGCCGAGAATCTTTGATCCAGTCGCCTGTCTGAAATCAGAGCAGAGAATATGTTGTGAGATCGCAGCTTTCTTTACTATTTCCCCGAAAAATGATTTCACGCATACAACGTAACTCTTTACCCCGTTCCTTAAATAGCCGCGGCAAACACTTTAGGTGCTGATGCAGTTGATGAAATCAAATGTTGCCATGGTTACCAAACACAAAAGGATGTTGAGAGCTGTAGAGAATCCGAACAAAGGAACTGAAAACAATAGGTTATGGTAGGCTACTTCTGCAGCTATTATGATAATGCATTCATTCATCTATTAGTAGTATTATTTTTTATTAGTATTATTATATTGACGTCTCACTTTTAATGCCTATTTAAGCAAAGTAATCTAGACTAGCTATATGTGTCCAGTGCGTAGATGACTTCATATTCAACATGGACGGGTTTGGTGGCTACCGTTATTAAACAGAATACACGTTGTTTTTAGGAAATGTATTTTAAACGCACGACTAGAGGGAGCGTTTAGATATTAGAAAAAATTACATTTAATGGGCCTAAAATGCTTTTTGAGTTTTTGAAAATATTTTGGTCTTCTGAAAGCCAAATATAACACAAAACAAGCAAGAAATAATAATAATCATAAGAATAAATATAGCCGCAAGCGGCAATTACGGGGTCCAAGCACAGGGTATGGGCAGCATCTGGCACGCCTGAGATGCGTAAGCATGTGTGTGTAATCACTGGGTAGGTATGGGTGAAGCAATGTGTATATGAAACCTATAGGTAGGCCATTGCATGTGTGTGCATGTGTAAGAAAGATGTAGGGGTAATTCAGGAAATTCTAGTATAGCGCCACCTAGTGGTGCAATTCCCGTCATACTTGAGTATGTCTTAGAGGGTGTGTAGATGAACATAATATGTGAGTTTCATGTTGATTGGCTTATGATAAGCTTGTGAAATGTGAACTGAAAGCTGATTGGTCGATAGCGGCGGCCATATTGGACATATGATGGTGCAGGTCAAGGACCTGTGTCATAGGTGCATATAGATGATGCGTACCAAGTTTGGAGTTATTTGGCCAGTCGGTGTGGGCAGGAGAGTTTTTTGGCCGTTATAGCGCCACCTAGGTGTGCATGTCTGCCAAAATGTATGTACCGGTCTAGACACCCAATAGGTACATGTGTGTGAAATTTGGAGTGAATACATGAAAGTATGCCTGAGATACAGCAGAATATGTGGATTTTTGGCGAAGGAATTTTCTACGCTTGACTTGTGATGCATGTGGCCACGCCCATGTGCAGAAATGTGCACTTTGGCTCCATAACAATTAAAGTTCAGACTCTTGTGAGCGCCTGGATACCACATATGTGCATGTATGTGAAAAATCCAGGGACTAGTTCGCGCTCAAAAATGTGTGCAAATTTGCATATTATGCAAATTAGCTCGACATGTAAGGGGCGGAGCATATGGCTTCAATGGAACTTTTTTTAGATGAGCACATGCCTGATCAGGTGAAGTTTACATTTTGTCTCTAGGACATACGGTTTAGGAGAAACACCAGTTTAAACTTTTTCATGCGTTTTTGTGCGCTATAGCGCCACCTATGGTCGGATCGGGCTGGCGTGTTGCGCCTGAGTAGCGGAAAGGAGTACTACAAGTTGGCCAAAGGAGAAGTCTGTAGGTCTTACGGTTTAGGCTGCACAACGAGTTTTAAGGCAGAAAAAAAATTGGCATATGAAAAGCTTGTGAAAGGTGTACTGAAAGCTGATTGGTCGATAGCGGCGGCCATATTGGACATATGATGGTGCAGGTCAAGGACCTGTGTCATAGGTGCATATAGATGATGCGTACCAAGTTTGGAGTTATTTGGCCAATCGGTGTGGGCAGGAGAGTTTTTTGGCCGTTATAGCGCCACCTAGATGTGCATGTCTGCCAAAATGCATGTGCAGGTCTAGACACCCAGTAGGTACATGTGTGTGAAATTTGGTATGAATACGTGAAAGAATGCCTGAGATATAGCAGAATATGTGGATTTTTGGCGAAGGAATTTTCTACGCTTGACTTGTGATGCATGTGGCCACGCCCATGTGCAGAAATGTGCACTTTGGCTCCATAATAATTAAAGTTCAGACTCTTCTGAGCGCCTGGATATCACATATGTGCATGTATGTGAAAAATCCAGGGACTAGTACGCGCTCAAAAATTTGTGCAAATTTGCATATTATGCAAATTAGCTCGACATGTAAGGGGCGGAGCATATGGCTTCAATGGAACTTTTTTTAGAGGAGCTCATGCCTGATCATATGCAGTTTACATTTTGTCTCTAGGACATACGGTGTAGGAGAAACACCTGTGTAAACTTTTTCATGCGTTTGTGTGCGCTATAGCGCCACCTAGGGTCGTATCGGGCTGGCGTGTTGCGCCTGAGTAGCGGAGAGGAGTACTACAAGTTGGCCAAAGGAGAAGTCTGTAGGTCTTACGGTTTAGGCTGCACAACGCGTTTTAGCGGAGAAAAAGAATAATAATAATAAATATAGCCGCAAGCGGCAATTACGGGGTCCAAGCGCAGGGTATGGGCACCATCTGGCACGCCTGAGATGCGTAAGCATGTGTGTGTAATCACTTTGTAGGTATGGGTGAAGCAATGTGTATATGAAACCTATAGGTAGGCCATTGCATGTGTGTGCATGTGTAAGAAAGATGTAGGGGTAATTCAGGAAATTCTAGTATAGCGCCACCTAGTGGTGCAATTCCCGTCATACTTGAGTATGTCTTAGAGGGTGTGTAGATGAACATAATATGTGAGTTTCATGTTGATTGGCATATGATAAGCTTGTGAAATGTGAACTGAAAGCTGATTGGTCGATAGCGGCGGCCATATTGGACATATGATGGTGCAGGTCAAGGACCTGTGTCATAGGTGCATATAAATGATGCGTACCAAGTTTGGAGTTATTTGGCCAATCGGTGTGGGCAGGAGAGTTTTTTGGCCGTTATAGCGCCACCTAGGTGTGCATGTCTGCCAAAATGTGTGTGCCGGTCTAGACACCCAATAGGTACATGTGTGTGAAATTTGGAGTGAATACATGAAAGTATGCCTGAGATACAGCAGAATATGTGGATTTTTGGCGAAGGAATTTTCTATGCTTGACTTGTGATGCATGTGGCCACGCCCATGTGCAGAAATGTGCACTTTGGCTCCATAACAATTAAAGTTCAGACTCTTGTGAGCGCCTGGATACCACATATGTGCATGTATGTGAAAAATCCAGGGACTAGTACGCGCTCAAAAATTTGTGCAAATTTGCATATTATGCAAATTAGCTCGACATGTAAGGGGCGGAGCATATGGCTTCAATGGAACTTTTTTTAGATGAGCACATGCCTGATCAGGTGAAGCTTACATTTTGTCTCTAGGACATACGGTTTAGGAGAAACACCTGTGTAAAGTTTTTCATGCGTTTGTGTGCGCTGTAGCGCCACCTATGGGCGGATCGTGCTGGCGTGTTGCACCTGAGTAGCGGAGAGGAGTAGTACAAGTTGGCCAAAGGAGAAGTCTGTAGGTCTTACGGTTTAGGCTGCACAACGCGTTTTAAGGCAGAAAAAAAATTGGCATATGAAAAGCTTGTGAAAGGTGTACTGAAAGCTGATTGGTCGATAGCGGCGGCCATATTGGACATATGATGGTGCAGGTCAAGGACCTGTGTCATAGGTGCATATTGATGATGCGTACCAAGTTTGGAGTTATTTGGCCAATCGGTGTGGGCAGGAGAGTTTTTTGGCCGTTATAGCGCCACCTAGATGTGCATGTCTGCCAAAATGCATGTGCAGGTCTAGACACCCAGTAGGTACATGTGTGTGAAATTTGGTATGAATACGTGAAAGAATGCCTGAGATATAGCAGAATATGTGGATTTTTGGCGAAGGAATTTTCTACGCTTGACTTGTGATGCATGTGGCCACGCCCATGTGCAGAAATGTGCACTTTGGCTCCATAACAATTAAAGTTCAGACTCTTCTGAGCGCCTGGATATCACATATGTGCATGTATGTGAAAAATCCAGGAACTAGTACGCGCTCAAAAATGTGTGCAAATTTGCATATTATGCAAATTAGCTCGACATGTAAGGGGCGGAGCATATGGCTTCAATGGAACTTTTTTTAGATGAGCACATGCCTGATCAGATGAAGTTTACATTTTGTCTCTAGGACATACGGTTTAGGAGAAACACCAGTTTAAACTTTTTCATGCGTTTTTGTGCGCTATAGCGCCACCTAGGGTCGTATCGGGCTGGCGTGTTGCGCCTGAGTAGCGGAGAGGAGTACTACAAGTTGGCCAAAGGAGAAGTCTGTAGGTCTTACGGTTTAGGCTGCACGATGCGTTTTAAGGCAGAAAAAAAATAATAATAATAATAAATATAGCCGCAAGCGGCGATTGGCGGGTTCACACAAAAAAAGGCAAAAAAGCCCAAAGGGTCTTTTAGACCAACAAATTGGCCTCTTGGCCTCAATAGGCAAAAAGAAGCCCAATAGGTCCTTTAGACCCAAAAGTGAATAGAAGCTGTTTGAGTGGAAAAATGCATAAGTAAATCAATGTGACAAAACATTCAATTCAACTGAGGCACTAAAGGCCCAAAAGGATCAAAATAATGTGTATTGGCAAAATGATTCAGATCACAGAACTAAATCACATGCTGAGATCAGCTTTGTGTGCGTTTGTGTGGTGTTTCATGTGAGCAATTGTTTTCAGTCAGTTTCGGTGTTTGGCCACTAGATGGAGCCCAAGTACTATCATACTGATATCTCATTAATCTCAGTAATGCAATGACATTTTGGTGAATTAAAAGGTTCATTTCTGGTCAGGCAGTGCACTTTTTGTTATGAGATGTTATTGCAATGTTATAGATCTCATTGATCTGAATCATACAAGCCCCATTACTTGTCTGTATTCTGCATAACAAGATTGCTGCATGAGTTTTTATGATTTCTCAGGTTTTTGGGTACTGTAGCGCCTCCGACTGGCCAATTTGAACCAAACTTGGCCTACCTCACAAGGACCTCAGTGTATAAAAGCCTTTCAAATGGGGAGTTGATCACTTACATGGTTTATGAGTTATAGCAATAAAGGTCATTTATGGCATGGCCAGAAGGATATAATGTAAAAATTGACCAATCAGACAAATAAAAATGCAACATTTTTTCCATATTTAGTTAACTACAGTGTCTACAGATTATGCCTATGCCATTTTTGCCATCATTGGATCAAATTCCTAGGACTAGTTCTTAAAGAGCTATTTTCAAACAATTGATGAATGTGACAAAAGTATGCATTTTTTAATAGGACTTGTAATTGCAAAGTTGTCAGGTCTACTGCAAGGTATAAAAAGAAACAAGTTGCATGTTCCTAAGTGAAAATTTGGAGGAGTTATGCATGATTTTCACAAATAGCGCCACCTAGTGGCCAAATGTTTCAACACTGCACAGTATGACACATAGTCCTGGGATATGCACAGTGATGAGGTTTCATGTTGATTGGCCAATGGTAAGTCTGTCAAATGGCCAATTAATTCAAATAAAAATTAATTGGCTCATGGCGGCCATGTTTTTTGAGTGATGAGGTCATCATTGTGTGCCTTGATACCACTTGGGCCCCTGATGATGCCTGTAAAGTTTGGGCTTGATGTGACTAATGGTTTCTGAGAAACAAATTTCCCCATGTTATAGCGCCCCCTATTGGACAATCGTGGCCAGCTTTGACGTGTGACCTCTGAGTCATGTGCCCTAACAACTGATAAATTTTCATAAAGATAGGTCAAAGCATTGCTGAGATATAGCTGCTGAAGTCAATTTGGCCACGCCTCAGAGCTATTGATTGACATGTCACAACGACACTGTATGCAAATGTAACAATTTTGTTCAAATTTATTGATAATGAGATTCTTCTGAATATTTTGACACCAAGATTGAACAAATCCGATGAAAAACCAGGGACTAGTATAAAAAAGTAGGTTTTGCATATTATGCAAATTAGCAAAAAATCTAAGTAGGCGGAGCTTAATGGTTCTTGAGGCTTTTTTGTTTGTCTGGAGCCAAGGAATGCACCTGAAGTGGAATTTTGTTTCTAGGACCTACGGGGTGGGAGATATGGACCAAAACGCAAAATGCTGCGCTATAGCGCCACCATCAGGCCAATGTGGGTCTCTGTACTTTAGCACGGTCCCGCAAACAGACTACACCAGTCTGCCAAGTTTGGTCTCCCTGGGCCTTACGGTCTAGGCTGCAGTATGCGTTTTATGCGGAGAAAAATAATAATAATAATAAGAAAGAAAAATCCGAGCAATAACAATAGGTTTCCCACACTATGTGTGTGAACCCTAATAAATATAGCCGCAAGCGGCAATTGGCGGGTTCACACACGAATAGGCCACTTGGCTTCAATAGGCAATAGACCCAATAGGTTCTTTAGACCCAAAAGAAGCTGTTTGAGTGGAAAAAATGCACAAATAAATCAATGTGCAAAAAAATGTTCAATTGGGGCACTAAAGGCCCAAAAGGATCAAAATAATTTGTATTGGCAAAATGATTCAAATCACAGAACTAAATCACATGCTGAGATCAGCTTTGTGTGTGTGTTTGTGTGGTATTTCATGTGAGAAATAGTTTTCAGTCCGTTCCGATGTTTGGCCACTAGATGGAGCCCAAGTACTACCATACTGATATCTCATTAATCTCAGTAATGCAATATGACATTTTGGTGAATTAAAAGGTTCATTTCTGGTCAGGCAGTGCACTTTTTGTTATAAGATGCAATTGCAATGTTATAGAACTTATTGATCTGGATCATACAAGACCAATTACTTGTCTGTATTCTGCATAACAAGATTGCTGCATGTGTTTTTATGTTTTCTTAGGTTTTTGGGTACTGTAGCGCCCCCGACAGGCCAATTTGAACCAAACTTGGCATACCTCACAAGGACTTCAGGATAAAAAAGCCTTTCAAATTGGGACTTGATTGCATACATGGTTTATGAGTTATAGCAATATAGGTCATATATGGCATGGCCACAATGATATAATGGGAAAATGGACCAATCAGAAAAATAAAAATCCAACATTTTTTTACTCAGTTTTTACCTACAGAGTCTACTGATTATGGTCATAGCAATTTTTCCATAATTGGATCAAATTCCTATGACTAGTTTGTAAATAGCTATTTTCAAACAATTGATGAATGTGACAAAAGTATGCATTTTTTAATAGGACTTATAATTGCAAAGTTGTCAGGTCTACTGCAAGGAATAAAATGAAACAAGTTGCATGTTCCTAAGTGAAAATTTGGAGGAGTTATGCATGATTTTCACAAATAGCGCCACCTAGTGGCCAAATGTTTCAAAACTGCACAGCATGACACATAGTCCTGAGATATGCACAGTGGTGAGGTTTCATGTTGTTTGGCCAATGGTAAGTCTGTCAAATGGCCAATTAATTCAAATAAAAATTAATTGGCTCATGGCGGCCATGTTTTTTGAGTGATGATGTCATCATTGTGTGTCTTGATATCACTTGGGCCCCTGATGATGCCTGTAAAGTTTTGGCTTGATGTGACTAATGGTTTCAGAGAAACAGTTTTTCCCATGTTATAGCGCCCCCTATTGGACAATCGTGGCCAGCTTTGACCTATGACCTCGGAGTCATGTGCCCTAACAACTGTTAAAATTTTATGAAGATCCGTCAAAGCGTTGCTGAGATATGGCTGTTTAAGTAAATTTGGCCACGCCTTGGAGCTATTGATTGACATGTGACAACCAGACTGTATGCAAATCTCAAAATGTTTTTAAGCAAGGTTGATAATGAGATTCTCCTGAATATTTTGACACCAAGGTTGTGGTGATCCGATGAAAAACCAGGGACTAGTACAAAAAAGTAGGTTTTGCATATTATGCAAATTAGCAAAAAATCTAAGTAGGCGGAGCTTAATGGTTCTTGAGGCTTTTTTGTTTGTCTGAAGCCAAGGAATGCACCTGAAGTGGAATTTTGTTTCTAGGCCATACGGTTTGGGAGATATGGACCAAAACGCAAAATGGTGCGCTATAGCGCCACCATCAGGCCAATGTGGGTCTCTGTGCTTTAGCACGGTCTCGCAAAGAGACTACACCATCCTGCCAAGTTTGGTCTCCCTGGGCCTTACGGTCTAGGCTGCAGTATGCGTTTTATCAGTAGAAAAATAATAATAATAAGAAAGAAAGAAAAAACCCGACAATAACAATAGGTTTCCCACACTGTGTGTGTGAACCCTAATAATAATAATAATAAAAATCGGAACAATTACAATAGGGTTCCAGCACCGGTGGTGCTTGGACCCCTAAATATAGCCGCAAGCGGCAATTGGCGGGTTCACACACGAATAGGCCTCTTGGCCTCAATAGGCAGAGGCCCAAAAGGTCCTTTAGACCCTAAATGTGAAAAGAAGCTGTTTGAGTGGAAAAAAATGCACAAATAAATTAATGTGCAAAAAAAGGTTCAATTGGGGCACTAAAGGCCCAAAAGGATCAAAATAATGTGTATTGGGAAATTGAGTCAGATCACAGAACTAAATCACATGCTGAGATCAGCTTTGTGTGTGTTTGTGTGGTATTTCATGTGAGCAATAGTTTTCAGTCAGTTTCGGTGTTTGGCCACTAGATGGAGCCCAAGTACTACCATACTGATATCTCATTAATCTCAGTAATGCAATGACATTTTGGTGAATTAAAAGGTTCATTTCCGGTCAGGCAGTGCACTTTTTGTTATAAGATGTAATTGCAATGTTATAGAACTTATTGATCTGGATCATACAAGACCAATTAATTGTCTGTATTCTGCATAACAAGATTGCAGCATGAGTTTTTATGTTTTCTTAGGTTTTTGGGTACTGTAGCGCCCCCGACAGGCCAATTTGAACCAAACTTGGCATACCTCACAAGGACTTCAGGATATAAAAGCCATTCAAATTGGGAGTTGATTGCATACATGGTTTATGAGTTATAGCAATATAGGTCATAAATGGCATGGCCACAATGATATAATGGGTAAATGGACCAATCAGAAAAATAAAAATCCAAAATTCTTTTAATTACTTTTTACCTACAGAGTCTACTGATTATGCTTATAGCAATTTTTCCATAATTGGATCAAATTCCTATGACTAGTTTGTAAATAGCTATTTTCAAACAATTGATGAATGTGACAAAAGTATGCATTTTTTAATAGGACTTGTAATTGCAAAGTTGTCAGGTCTACTGCAAGGAATAAAAATAAACAAGTTGCATGTTCCTAAGTGAAAATTTGGAGGAGTTATGCATGATTTTCACAAATAGCGCCACCTAGTGGCCAAATGTTTCAAAACTGCACAGCAAGACACATAGTCCTGAGATATGCACACTGGTGAGGTTTCATGTTGTTTGGCCAATGGTAAGTCTGTCAAATGGCCAATTAATTAAAAAAAAAAATTATTGGCTCATGGCGGCCATGTTTTTTGAGTGATGATGTCATCATTGTGTGTCTTGATATCACTTGGGCCCCTGATGATGCCTGTAAAGTTTTGGCTTGATGTGACTAATGGTTTCTGAGAAACAGTTTTTCCCATGTTATAGCGCCCCCTATTGGACAATCGTGGCCAGCTTTGACCTGTGACCTCGGAGTCATGTGCCCTAACAACTGTTAAAATTTTATGAAGATCCGTCAAAGCGTTGCTGAGATATGGCTGTTTAAGTAAATTTGGCCACGCCTCGGAGCTATTGATTGACATGTGACAGCCAGACTATATGCAAATCTCAAAATGTTTTTAATCAACTTTGATAATGAGATTCTCCTGAATATTTTGACACCAACGTTGTGGTGATCCGATAAAAAACCAGGGACTAGTATAAAAAAGTAGGTTTTGCATATTATGCAAATTAGCAAAAAATCTAAGTAGGCGGAGCTTAATGGTTCTTGAGGCTTTTTTGTTTGGCTTGAGCCAAGGAATCCATCAGAAGTGGAATTTTGTTTCTAGGCCCTACGGTTTGGGAGATATGGACCAAAACGCAAAATGGTGCGCTATAGCGCCACCATCAGGCCAATGTGGGTCTCTGTGCTTTAGCACGGTCTCGCAAAGAGACTACACCATCCTGCCAAGTTTGGTCTCCCTGGGCCTTACGGTCTAGGCTGCAGTATGCGTTTTATCAGTAGAAAAATAATAATAAGAAAGAAAGAAAGAAAGAAAGAAAAAACCCGACAATAACAATAGGTTTCCCACACTGTGTGTGTGAACCCTAATAAATATAGCCGCAAGCGGCGATTGGCGGGTTCACACAAAAAAAGGCAAAAAAGCCCAAAGGGTCTTTTAGACCAACAAATTGGCCTCTTGGCCTCAATAGGCAAAAAGAAGCCCAATAGGTCCTTTAGACCCAAAAGTGAATAGAAGCTGTTTGAGTGGAAAAAATGCATAAGTAAATCAATGTGACAAAACATTCAATTCAACTGAGGCATTAAAGGCCCAAAAGGATCAAAATAATGTGTATTGGCAAAATGATTCAGATCACAGAACTAAATCACATGCTGAGGTCAGCTTTGTGTGCGTTTGTGTGGTGTTTCATGTGAGCAATTGTTTTCAGTCAGTTTCGGTGTTTGGCCACTAGATGGAGCCCAAGTACTATCATACTGATATCTCATTAATCTCAGTAATGCAATGACATTTTGGTGAATTAAAAGGTTCATTTCTGGTCAGGCAGTGCACTTTTTGTTATGAGATGTAATTGCAATGTTATAGACCTCATTGATCTGAATCATACAAGCCCAATTACTTGTCTGTATTCTGCATAACAAGATTGCTGCGTGAGTTTTTATGATTTCTCAGGTTTTTGGGTACTGTAGCGCCTCCGACAGGCCAATTTGAACCAAACTTGGCCTACCTCACAAGGACCTCAGTCTATAAAAGCCTTTCAAATTGGGAGTTGATCACTTACATGGTTTATGAGTTATAGCAATAAAGGTCATTTATGGCATGGCCAGAAGGATATAATGGAAAAATTGACCAATCAGACAAATAAAAATGCAACATTTTTTCCTTATTTAGTTAACTACAGTGTCTACAGATTATGCCTATGCCATTTTTGCCATCATTGGATCAAATTCCTAGGACTAGTTCTTAAAGAGCTATTTTCAAACAATTGATGAATGTGACAAAAGTATGCATTTTTTAATAGGACTTGTAATTGCAAAGTTGTCAGGTCTACTGCAAGGTATAAAATGAAACAAGTTGCATGTTCCTAAGTGAAAATTTGGAGGAGTTATGTATGATTTTCACAAATAGCGCCACCTAGTGGCCAAATGTTTCAACACTGCACAGTATGACACATAGTCCTGGGATATGTACAGTGATGAGGTTTGATATTGATTGGCCAATGGTAAGTCTGTCAAATGGCCAATTAATTCAAATAAAAATTAATTGGCTCATGGCGGCCATGTTTTTTGAGTGATGAGGTCATCATTGTGTGCCTTGATACCACTTGGGCCCCTGATGATGCCTGTAAAGTTTGGGCTTGATGTGACTAATGGTTTCTGAGAAACAAATTTCCCCATGTTATAGCGCCCCCTATTGGACAATCGTGGCCAGCTTTGACCTGTGACCTCTGAGTCATGTGCCCTAACAACTGATAAATTTTCATAAAGATAGGTCAAAGCATTGCTGAGATATAGCTGCTGAAGTCAATTTGGCCACGCCTCAGAGCTATTGATTGACATGTGACAACCAGACGGTATACCAATGTCACAGTTTTGTTGATGTTCCTTGATAATGAGATTCTTGTGAATATTTTGACACCAAGATTGTGGTGATCAGATGAAAAACCAGGGACTAGTATAAAAAAGTAGGTTTTGCATATTATGCAAATTAGCAAAAAATCTAAGTAGGCGGAGCTTAATGGTTCTTGAGGCTTTTTTGTTTGTCTGGAGCCAAGGAATGCACCTGAAGTGGAATTTTGTGTCTAGGACCTACGGGGTGGGAGATATGAATCCAAACGCAAAATGCTGCGCTATAGCGCCACCATGAGGCCAATTTGGGTGTCTGTACTTAAGCACGGTCCCGCAAACAGACTACACCAGTCTGCCAAGTTTGGTCTCCCTGCGCCTTACGGTTTAGGCTGCAGTATGCGTTTTATGCGGAGAAAAATAATAATAATAATAATAAATATAGCCGCAAGCGGCAATTGGCGGGTTCACACACGAATAGGCCTCTTGGCCTCAATAGGCAGAGGCCCAAAAGGTCCTTTAGACCCCAAAATGTGAAAAGAAGCTGTTTGAGTGGAAAAAATGCACAAATAAATCAATGTGCAAAAAAAGGTTCAATTGGGGCACTAAAGGCCCAAAAGGATCAAAATAATATGTATTGGCAAAATTATTCAGATCACAGAACTAAATCACATGCTGAGATCAGCTTTGTGTGTGTTTGTGTGGTGTTTCATGTGAGAAATAGTTTTCAGTCAGTTCCGGTGTTTGGCCACTAGATGGAGCCCAAGTACTATCATACTGATATCTCATTAATCTCAGTAATGCAATGACATTTTGGTGAATTAAAAGGTTCATTTCTGGTCAGGCAGTGCACTTTTTGTTATGAGATGTAATTGCAATGTTATAGACCTCATTGATCTGAATCATACAAGCCCCATTACTTGTCTGTATTCTGCATAACAAGATTGCTGCGTGAGTTTTTATGATTTCTCAGGTTTTTGGGTACTGTAGCGCCTCCGACAGGCCAATTTGAACCAAACTTGGCATACCTCACAGGGACCTCAGTGTATAAAAGCCTTTCAAATTGGGAGTTGATCACTTACATGGTTTATGAGTTATAGCAATAAAGGTCATTTATGGCATGGCCAGAAGGATATAATGGAAAAATTGACCAATCAGACAAATAAAAATGCAACATTTTTTCCATATGTAGTTAACTACAGTGTCTACAGATTATGCCTATGCCATTTTTGCCATCATTGGATCAAATTCCTAGGACTAGTTCTTAAAGAGCTATTTTCAAACAATTGATGAATGTGACAAAAGTATGCATTTTTTAATAGGACTTGTAATTGCAAAGTTGTCAGGTCTACTGCAAGGAATAAAAAGAAACAAGTTGCATGTTCCTAAGTGAAAATTTGGAGGAGTTATGCATGATTTTCACAAATAGCGCCACCTAGTGGCCAAATGTTTTAAAACTGCACAGCATGACACATAGTCCTGAGATATGCACAGTGGTGAGGTTTCATGTTGATTGGCCAATGGTAAGTCTGTCAAATGGCCAATTAATTAAAAAAAAAATTAATTGGCTCATGGCGGCCATGTTTTTTGAGTGATGATGTCATCATTGTGTGTCTTGATATCACTTGGGCCCCTGATGATGCCTGTAAAGTTTTGGCTTGATGTGATTAATGGTTTCTGAGAAACAGTTTTTCCCATGTTATAGCGCCCCCTATTGGACAATCGTGGCCAGCTTTGACCTATGACCTTGGAGTCATGTGCCCTAACAACTGTTAAAATTTTATGAAGATCCGTCAAAGCGTTGCTGAGATATAGCTGTTTAAGTAAATTTGGCCACGCCCCAGAGCTATTGATTGACATGTCACAACGACACTGTATGCAAATGTCACAATTTTTTCCAGGAATATTGATAATGAGATTCTTCTGAACATTTTGATACCAAGCTTGTGGTGATCGGATGAAAAACCAGGGACTAGTATAAAAAAGTAGGTTTTGCATATTATGCAAATTAGCAAAAAATCTAAGTAGGCGGAGCTTAATGGTTCTTGAGGCTTTTTTGTTTGGCTTGAACCAAGGAATCCATCAGAAGTGGAATTTTGTTTCTAGGCCCTACGGTTTGGGAGATATGGACCAAAACGCAAAATGGTGCGCTATAGCGCCACCATCAGGCCAATGTGGGTCTCTGTACTTTAGCACGGTCTCGCAAAGAGACTACACCATTCTGCCAAGTTTGGTGTCTCTGGGCCTTACGGTCTAGGCTGCAGTATGCGTTTTATGCGGAGAAAAATAATAATAATAAATATAGCCGCAAGCGGCAATTGGCGGGTTCACACACGAATAGGCCTCTTGGCCTCAATAGGCAGAGGCCCAAAAGGTCCTTTAGACCCCAAAATGTGAAAAGAAGCTGTTTGAGTGGAAAAAATGCACAAATAAATCAATGTGCAAAAAAAGGTTCAATTGGGGCACTAAAGGCCCAAAAGGATCAAAATAATATGTATTGGCAAAATTATTCAGATCACAGAACTAAATCACATGCTGAGATCAGCTTTGTGTGTGTTTGTGTGGTGTTTCATGTGAGAAATAGTTTTCAGTCAGTTCCGGTGTTTGGCCACTAGATGGAGCCCAAGTACTATCATACTGATATCTCATTAATCTCAGTAATGCAATGACATTTTGGTGAATTAAAAGGTTCATTTCTGGTCAGGCAGTGCACTTTTTGTTATGAGATGTAATTGCAATGTTATAGACCTCATTGATCTGAATCATACAAGCCCCATTACTTGTCTGTATTCTGCATAACAAGATTGCTGCGTGAGTTTTTATGATTTCTCAGGTTTTTGGGTACTGTAGCGCCTCCGACAGGCCAATTTGAACCAATCTTGGCATACCTAACAGGGACCTCAGTGTATAAAAGCCTTTCAAATTGGGAGTTGATCACTTACATGGTTTATGAGTTATAGCAATAAAGGTCATTTATGGCATGGCCAGAAGGATATAATGGAAAAATTGACCAATCAGACAAATAAAAATGCAAAATTTTTTCCATATGTAGTTAACTACAGTGTCTACAGATTATGCCAATGCCATTTTTGCCATCATTGGATCAAATTCCTAGGACTAGTTCTTAAAGAGCTATTTTCAAACAATTGATGAATGTGACAAAAGTATGCATTTTTTAATAGGACTTGTAATTGCAAAGTTGTCAGGTCTACTGCAAGGAATAAAAAGAAACAAGGTGCATGTTCCTAAGTGAAAATTTGGAGGAGTTATGCATGATTTTCACAAATAGCGCCACCTAGTGGCCAAATGTTTTAAAACTGCACAGCATGACACATAGTCCTGAGATATGCACAGTGGTGAGGTTTCATGTTGTTTGGCCAATGGTAAGTCTGTCAAATGGCAAATTATTTCAAATAAAAATTAATTGGCTCATGGCGGCCATGTTTTTTGAGTGATGATGTCATCATTGTGTGTCTTGATATCACTTGGGCCCCTGATGATGCCTGTAAAGTTTTGGCTTGATGTGACTAATGGTTTCTGAGATACAGTTTTTCCCATGTTATAGCGCCCCCTATTGGACAATCGAGGCCAGCTTTGACCTATGACCTCGGAGTCATGTGCCCTAACAACTGTTAAAATTTTATGAAGATCCGTCAAAGCGTTGCTGAGATATAGCTGTTTAAGTAAATTTGGCCACGCCCCAGAGCTATTGATTGACATGTCACAACGACACTGTATGCAAATGTCACAATTTTTTCCAGGAATATTGATAATGAGATTCTTCTGAACATTTTGATACCAAGCTTGTGGTGATCGGATGAAAAACCAGGGACTAGTATAAAAAAGTAGGTTTTGCATATTATGCAAATTAGCAAAAAATCTAAGTAGGCGGAGCTTAATGGTTCTTGAGGCTTTTTTGTTTGGCTTGAACCAAGGAATCCATCAGAAGTGGAATTTTGTTTCTAGGCCCTACGGTTTGGGAGATATGGACCAAAACGCAAAATGGTGCGCTATAGCGCCACCATCAGGCCAATGTGGGTCTCTGTACTTTAGCACGGTCTCGCAAAGAGACTACACCATTCTGCCAAGTTTGGTGTCTCTGGGCCTTACGGTCTAGGCTGCAGTATGCGTTTTATGCGGAGAAAAATAATAATAAATATAGCCGCAAGCGGCAATTGGCGGGTTCACACACGAATAGGCTTCTTGGCCTCAATAGGCAGAGGCCCAAAAGGTCCTTTAGACCCCAAAATGTGAAAAGAAGCTGTTTGAGTGGAGAAAATGCACAAATAAATCAATGTGCAAAAAAAGGTTCAATTGGGGCACTAAAGGCCCAAAAGGATCAAAATAATATGTATTGGCAAAATTATTCAGATCACAGAACTAAATCACATGCTGAGATCAGCTTTGTGTGTGTTTGTGTGGTGTTTCATGTGAGAAATAGTTTTCAGTCAGTTCCGGTGTTTGGCCACTAGATGGAGCCCAAGTACTATCATACTGATATCTCATTAATCTCAGTAATGCAATGACATTTTGGTGAATTAAAAGGTTCATTTCTGGTCAGGCAGTGCACTTTTTGTTATGAGATGTAATTGCAATGTTATAGACCTCATTGATCTGAATCATAAAAGCCCCATTACTTGTCTGTATTCTGCATAACAAGATTGCTGCGTGAGTTTTTATGATTTCTCAGGTTTTTGGGTACTGTAGCGCCTCCGACAGGCCAATTTGAACCAAACTTGGCATACCTCACAGGGACCTCAGTGTATAAAAGCCTTTCAAATTGGGAGTTGATCACTTACATGGTTTATGAGTTATAGCAATAAAGGTCATTTATGGCATGGCCAGAAGGATATAATGGAAAAATTGACCAATCAGACAAATAAAAATGCAACATTTTTTCCATATGTAGTTAACTACAGTGTCTACAGATTATGCCTATGCCATTTTTGCCATCATTGGATCAAATTCCTAGGACTAGTTCTTAAAGAGCTATTTTCAAACAATTGATGAATGTGACAAAAGTATGCATTTTTTATTAATAGGACTTGTAATTGCAAAGTTGTCAGGTCTACTGCAAGGAATAAAAAGAAACAAGTTGCATGTTCCTAAGTGAAAATTTGGAGGAGTTATGCATGATTTTCACAAATAGCGCCACCTAGTGGCCAAATGTTTTAAAACTGCACAGCATGACACATAGTCCTGAGATATGCACAGTGGTGAGGTTTCATGTTGATTGGCCAATGGTAAGTCTGTCAAATGGCCAATTAATTCAAATAAAAATTAATTGGCTCATGGCGGCCATGTTTTTTGAGTGATGATGTCATCATTGTGTGTCTTGATATCACTTGGGCCCCTGATGATGCCTGTAAAGTTTTGGCTTGATGTGACTAATGGTTTCTGAGAAACAGTTTTTCCCATGTTATAGCGCCCCCTATTGGACAATCGTGGCCAGCTTTGACCTCTGACCTCGGAGTCATGTGCCCTAACAACTGTTAAAATTTTATGAAGATCCGTCAAAGCGTTGCTGAGATATAGCTGTTTAAGTAAATTTGGCCACGCCCCAGAGCTATTGATTGACATGTCACAACGACACTGTATGCAAATGTCACAATTTTTTCCAGGAATATTGATAATGAGATTCTTCTGAACATTTTGATACCAAACTTGTGGTGATCGGATGAAAAACCAGGGACTAGTATAAAAAAGTAGGTTTTGCATATTATGCAAATTAGCAAAAAATCTAAGTAGGCGGAGCTTAATGGTTCTTGAGGCTTTTTTGTTTGGCTTGAACCAAGGAATCCATCAGAAGTGGAATTTTGTTTCTAGGCCCTACGGTTTGGGAGATATGGACCAAAACGCAAAATGGTGCGCTATAGCGCCACCATCAGGCCAATGTGGGTCTCTGTACTTTAGCACGGTCTCGCAAAGAGACTACACCATTCTGCCAAGTTTGGTGTCTCTGGGCCTTACGGTCTAGGCTGCAGTATGCGTTTTATGCGGAGAAAAATAATAATAATAATAAGAAGAAAAAAGAAAAATTCGAGCAATTACAATAGGTTTCCCACACTACGTGTGTGAACCCTAATAATAAGAAGAAAAAAGAAAAATTCGAGCAATTACAATAGGTTTCCCACACTACGTGTGTGAACCCTAAATATAGCCGCAAGCGGCAATTGGCGGGTTCACACACGAATAGGCTTCTTGGCCTCAATAGGCAGAGGCCCAAAAGGTCCTTTAGACCCCAAAATGTGAAAAGAAGCTGTTTGAGTGGAAAAAATGCACAAATAAATCAATGTGCAAAAAAAGGTTCAATTGGGGCACTAAAGGCCCAAAAGGATCAAAATAATATGTATTGGCAAAATTATTCAGATCACAGAACTAAATCACATGCTGAGATCAGCTTTGTGTGTGTTTGTGTGGTGTTTCATGTGAGAAATAGTTTTCAGTCAGTTCCGGTGTTTGGCCACTAGATGGAGCCCAAGTACTATCATACTGATATCTCATTAATCTCAGTAATGCAATGACATTTTGGTGAATTAAAAGGTTCATTTCTGGTCAGGCAGTGCACTTTTTGTTATGAGATGTAATTGCAATGTTATAGACCTCATTGATCTGAATCATACAAGCCCCATTACTTGTCTGTATTCTGCATAACAAGATTGCTGCGTGAGTTTTTATGATTTCTCAGGTTTTTGGGTACTGTAGCGCCTCCGACAGGCCAATTTGAACCAAACTTGGCATACCTCACAGGGACCTCAGTGTATAAAAGCCTTTCAAATTGGGAGTTGATCACTTACATGGTTTATGAGTTATAGCAATAAAGGTCATTTATGGCATGGCCAGAAGGATATAATGGAAAAATTGACCAATCAGACAAATAAAAATGCAACATTTTTTCCATGTGTAGTTAACTACAGTGTCTACAGATTATGCCTATGCCATTTTTGCCATCATTGGATCAAATTCCTAGGACTAGTTCTCAAAGAGCTATTTTCAAACAATTGATGAATGTGACAAAAGTATGCATTTTTTAATAGGACTTGTAATTGCAAAGTTGTCAGGTCTACTGCAAGGAATAAAAAGAAACAAGTTGCATGTTCCTAAGTGAAAATTTGGAGGAGTTATGCATGATTTTCACAAATAGCGCCACCTAGTGGCCAAATGTTTTAAAACTGCACAGCATGACACATAGTCCTGAAATATGCACAGTGGTGAGGTTTCATGTTGATTGGCCAATGGTAAGTCTGTCAAATGGCCAATTAATTCAAATAAAAATTAATTGGCTCATAGCGGCCATGTTTTTTGAGTGATGATGTCATCATTGTGTGTCTTGATATCACTTGGGCCCCTGATGATGCCTGTAAAGTTTTGGCTTGATGTGACTAATGGTTTCTGAGAAACAGTTTTTCCCATGTTATAGCGCCCCCTATTGGACAATCGTGGCCAGCTTTGACCTATGACCTCGGAGTCATGTGCCCTAACAACTGTTAAAATTTTATGAAGATCCGTCAAAGCGTTGCTGAGATATAGCTGTTTAAGTAAATTTGGCCACGCCCCAGAGCTATTGATTGACATGTCACAACGACACTGTATGCAAATGTCACAATTTTTTCCAGGAATCTTGATAATGAGATTCTTCTGAACATTTTGATACCAAGCTTGTGGTGATCGGATGAAAAACCAGGGACTAGTATAAAAAAGTAGGTTTTGCATATTATGCAAATTAGCAAAAAATCTAAGTAGGCGGAGCTTAATGGTTCTTGAGGCTTTTTTGTTTGGCTTGAACCAAGGAATCCATCAGAAGTGGAATTTTGTTTCTAGGCCCTACGGTTTGGGAGATATGGACCAAAACGCAAAATGGTGCGCTATAGCGCCACCATCAGGCCAATGTGGGTCTCTGTACTTTAGCACGGTCTTGCAAAGAGACTACACCATTCTGCCAAGTTTGGTGTCTCTGGGCCTTACGGTCTAGGCTGCAGTATGCGTTTTATGCGGAGAAAAATAATAATAATAATAAGAAGAAAAAAGAAAAATTCGAGCAATTACAATAGGTTTCCCACACTACGTGTGTGAACCCTAATAATAATAATCAGAACAATTACAATAGGGTTCCAGCACCGCTGGTGCTTGGACCCCTAAAAATCTCAGCAATTACAATAGGTTTCCCACACTACGTGTGTGAACCCTAATAAGAAGAAAAAAGAAAAATTCGAGCAATTACAATAGGTTTCCCACACTACGTGTGTGAACCCTAAATATAGCCGCAAGCGGCAATTGGCGGGTTCACACACGAATAGGCCTCTTGGCCTCAATAGACCCTAAATGTGAAAAGAAGCTATTTGAGTGAAAAAAAATGCACAAATAAATCAATGTGCAAAAAAAGGTTCAATTAGGGCACTAAAGGCCCAAAAGGATCAAAATAATGTGTATTGGGAAATTGAGTCAGATCACAGAACTAAATCACAATGCTGAGATCAGCTTTGTGTGTGTTTGTGTGGTGTTTCATGTAATAGTTTTCAGTCAGTTCCGGAATATGGCCACTAGATGGAGGCCAAGTACTACCATACTGATATCTCATTAATCTCAGTAATGAAATAGGACATTTTGGTGACTTAAAGGTTAATTTCTGGTCAGGCAGTGTACTTTATTAAAAAAAAAAGATTCAGTTGAGGCAGTAAAGACACAAAAGGTTCAAAATAAATTGTATTGGCAAAATGATTTAGATCACAGAACTAAATCACATGCTGAGATCAGCTTTGTGTGTGTGTTTGTGTGGTATTTCATGTGAGAAATAGTTTTCAGTCCATTTCGATGTTTGGCCACTAGATGGAGCCCAAGTACTACCATACTGATATCTCATTAATCTCAGTAATGCAATATGACATTTTGGTGAATTAAAAGGTTCATTTCTGGTCAGGCAGTGCACTTTTTGTTATAAGATGCAATTGCAATGTTATAGAACTTATTGATCTGGATCATACAAGACCAATTACTTGTCTGTATTCTGCATAACAAGATTGCAGCATGAGTTTTTATGTTTTCTTAGGTTTTTGGGTACTGTAGCGCCCCCGACAGGCCAATTTAAACCAAACTTGGCATACCTCACAAGGACTTCAGGATATAAAAGCCTTTCAAATTGGGAGTTGATTGCATACATGGTTTATGAGTTATAGCAATATAGGTCATATATGGCATGGCCACAATGATATAATGGGGAAATGGACCAATCAGATAAATAAAAATCCAACATTTTTTTAATCAGTTTTTACCTACAGAGTCTACTGATTATGCTCATAGCAATTTTTCCATAATTGGATCAAATTCCTATGACTAGTTTGTAAATAGCTATTTTCAAACAATAGATGAATGTGACAAAAGTATGCATTTTTTAATAGGACTTGTAATTGCAAAGTTGTCAGGTCTACTGCAAGGAATAAAAAGAAACAAGTTGCATGTTCCTAAGTCAAAATTTGGAGGAGTTATGCATGATTTTCACAAATAGCGCCACCTAGTGGCCAAATGTTTTAAAACTGCACAGCATGACACATAGTCCTGGGATATGCACAGTGGTGAGGTTTCATGTTGTTTGGCCAATGGTAAGTCTGTCAAATGGCCAATTAATTCAAATAAAAATTAATTGGCTCATGGCGGCCATGTTTTTTGAGTGATGATGTCATCATTGTGTGTCTTGATATCACTTGGGCCCCTGATGATGCCTGTAAAGTTTTGGCTTGATGTGACTAACGGTTTCTGAGATACAGTTTTTCCCATGTTATAGCGCCCCCTATTGGACAATCGTGGCCAGCTTTGACCTATGACCTCGGAGTCATGTGCCCTAACAACTGTTAAAATTTTATGAAGATCCGTCAAAGCGTTGCTGAGATATGGCTGTTTAAGTAAATTTGGCCACGCCTTGGAGCTATTGATTGACATGTGACAACCAGACTGTATGCAAATCTCAAAATGTTTTTAAGCATCTTTGATAATGAGATTCTCCTGAATATTTTGACACCAAGGTTGTGGTGATCCGATGAAAAACCAGGGACTAGTATAAAAAAGTAGGTTTTGCATATTATGCAAATTAGCAAAAAATCTAAGTAGGCGGAGCTTAATGGTTCTTGAGGCTTTTTTGTTTGTCTGAAGCCAAGGAATGCACCTGAAGTGGAATTTTGTGTCTAGGCCCTACGGTTTGGGAGATATGGACCAAAACGCAAAATGGTGCGCTATAGCGCCACCATCAGGCCAATGTGGGTCTCTGTGCTTTAGCATGGTCTCGCAAAGAGACTACACCATCCTGCCAAGTTTGGTCTCCCTGGGCCTTACGGTCTAGGCTGCAGTATGCGTTTTATCAGTAGAAAAATAATAATAAAAATAGCCGCAAGCGGCAATTGGCGGGTTCACACACGAATAGGCCACTTGGCTTCAATAGGCAATAGACCCAATAGGTCCTTTAGACCCAAAAGAAGCTGTTTGAGTGGAAAAAATGCACAAATAAATCAATGTGCAAAAAAATGTTCAATTGGGGCACTAAAGGCCCAAAAGGATCAAAATAATGTGTATTGGCAAAATGATTCAAATCACAGAACTAAATCACATGCTGAGATCAGCTTTGTGTGTGTGTTTGTGTGGTATTTCATGTGAGAAATAGTTTTCAGTCCGTTCCGATGTTTGGCCACTAGATGGAGCCCAAGTACTACCATACTGATATCTCATTAATCTCAGTAATGCAATATGACATTTTGGTGAATTAAAAGGTTCATTTCTGGTCAGGCAGTGCACTTTTTGTTATAAGATGCAATTGCAATGTTATAGAACTTATTGATCTGGATCATACAAGACCAATTACTTGTCTGTATTCTGCATAACAAGATTGCTGCATGTGTTTTTATGTTTTCTTAGGTTTTTGGGTACTGTAGCGCCCCCGACAGGCCAATTTGAACCAAACTTGGCATACCTCACAAGGACTTCAGGATAAAAAAGCCTTTCAAATTGGGACTTGATTGCATACATGGTTTATGAGTTATAGCAATATAGGTCATATATGGCATGGCCACAATGATATAATGGGAAAATGGACCAATCAGAAAAATAAAAATCCAACAATTTTTTACTCAGTTTTTACCTACAGAGTCTACTGATTATGGTCATAGCAATTTTTCCATAATTGGATCAAATTCCTATGACTAGTTTGTAAATAGCTATTTTCAAACAATTGATGAATGTGACAAAAGTATGCATTTTTTAATAGGACTTATAATTGCAAAGTTGTCAGGTCTACTGCAAGGAATAAAAAGAAACAAGTTGCATGTTCCTAAGTGAAAATTTGGAGGAGTTATGCATGATTTTCACAAATAGCGCCACCTAGTGGCCAAATGTTTCAAAACTGCACAGCATGACACATAGTCCTGAGATATGCACAGTGGTGAGGTTTCAAGTTGTTTGGCCAATGGTAAGTCTGTCAAATGGCCAATTAATTCAAATAAAAATTAATTGGCTCATGGCGGCCATGTTTTTTGAGTGATGATGTCATCATTGTGTGTCTTGATATCACTTGGGCCCCTGATGATGCCTGTAAAGTTTTGGCTTGATGTGACTAATGGTTTCTGAGATACAGTTTTTCCCATGTTATAGCGCCCCCTATTGGACAATCGTGGCCAGCTTTGACCTATGACCTCGGAGTCATGTGCCCTAACAACTGTTAAAATTTTATGAAGATCCGTCAAAGCGTTGCTGAGATATGGCTGTTTAAGTAAATTTGGCCACGCCTTGGAGCTATTGATTGACATGTGACAACCAGACTGTATGCAAATCTCAAAATGTTTTTAAGCAAGGTTGATAATGAGATTCTCCTGAATATTTTGACACCAAGGTTGTGGTGATCCGATGAAAAACCAGGGACTAGTACAAAAAAGTAGGTTTTGCATATTATGCAAATTAGCAAAAAATCTAAGTAGGCGGAGCTTAATGGTTCTTGAGGCTTTTTTGTTTGTCTGAAGCCAAGGAATGCACCTGAAGTGGAATTTTGTTTCTAGGCCATACGGTTTGGGAGATATGGACCAAAACGCAAAATGGTGCGCTATAGCGCCACCATCAGGCCAATGTGGGTCTCTGTGCTTTAGCACGGTCTCGCAAAGAGACTACACCATCCTGCCAAGTTTGGTCTCCCTGGGCCTTACGGTCTAGGCTGCAGTATGCGTTTTATCAGTAGAAAAATAATAATAATAAATATAGCCGCAAGCGGCAATTGGCGGGTTCACACACGAATAGGCTTCTTGGCCTCAATAGGTAGAGGCCCAAAAGGTCCTTTAGACCCTAAATGTGAAAAAAAGCTGTTTGAGTGGAAAAAATGCACAAATAAATCAATGTGCAAATAAAGGTTCAATTGGGGCACTAAAGGGCCAAAAGGATCAAAATAATGTGTATTGGCAAAATAATTCAGATCACAGAACTAAATCACATGCTGAGATCAGCTTTGTGTGTGTTTGTGTGGTATTTCATGTGAGCAATAGTTTTCAGTCAGAATATGGCCACTAGATGGAGGCCAAGTACTACCATACTGATATCTCATTAATCTCAGTAATGAAATAGGACATTTTGGTGACTTAAAGGTTAATTTCTGGTCAGGCAGTGTACTTTATTTAAAAAAAAGAGATTCAGTTGAGGCAGTAAAGACACAAAAGGTTCAAAATAAATTGTATTGGCAAAATGATTTAGATCACAGAACTAAATCACATGCTGAGATCAGCTTTGTGTGTGTGTTTGTGTGGTATTTCATGTGAGAAATAGTTTTCAGTCCGTTTCGATGTTTGGCCACTAGATGGAGCCCAAGTACTACCATACTGATATCTCATTAATCTCAGTAATGCAATATGACATTTTGGTGAATTAAAAGGTTCATTTCTGGTCAGGCAGTGCACTTTTTGTTATAAGATGCAATTGCAATGTTATAGAACTTATTGATCTGGATCATACAAGACCAATTACTTGTCTGTATTCTGCATAACAAGATTGCAGCATGAGTTTTTATGTTTTCTTAGGTTTTTGGGTACTGTAGCGCCCCCGACAGGCCAATTTGAACCAAACTTGGCATACCTCACAAGGACTTCAGGATATAAAAGCCTTTCAAATTGGGAGTTGATTGCATACATGGTTTATGAGTTATAGCAATATAGGTCATATATGGCATGGCCACAATGATATAATGGGAAAATGGACCAATCAGATAAATAAAAATCGAACATTTTTTTAATCAGTTTTTACCTACAGAGTCTACTGATTATGCTCATAGCAATTTTTCCATAATTGGATCAAATTCCTATGACTAGTTTGTAAATAGCTATTTTCAAACAATAGATGAATGTGACAAAAGTATGCATTTTTTAATAGGACTTGTAATTGCAAAGTTGTCAGGTCTACTGCAAGGAATAAAAAGAAACAAGTTGCATGTTCCTAAGTGAAAATTTGGAGGAGTTATGCATGATTTTCACAAATAGCGCCACCTAGTGGCCAAATGTTTTAAAACTGCACAGCATGACACATAGTCCTGGGATATGCACAGTGGTGAGGTTTCATGTTGTTTGGCCAATGGTAAGTCTGTCAAATGGCCAATTAATTCAAATAAAAATTAATTGGCTCATGGCGGCCATGTTTTTTGAGTGATGATGTCATCATTGTGTGTCTTGATATCACTTGGGCCCCTGATGATGCCTGTAAAGTTTTGGCTTGATGTGACTTATGGTTTCTGAGATACAGTTTTTCCCATGTTATAGCGCCCCCTATTGGACAATCGTGGCCAGCTTTGACGTATGACCTCGTAGTCATGTGCCCTAACAACGGTTAAAATTTTATGAAGATCGGTCAAAGCGTTGCTGAGATATGGCTGTTTAAGTAAATTTGGCCACGCCTTGGAGCTATTGATTGACATGTGACAACCAAACTGTATGCAAATCTCAAAATGTTTTTAAGCAACTTTGATAATGAGACTCTCCTGAATATTTTGACACCAAGCTTGTGGTGATCCGATAAAAAACCAGGGACTAGTACAAAAAAGTAGGTTTTGCATATTATGCAAATTAGCAAAAAATCTAAGTAGGCGGAGCTTAATGGTTCTTGAGGCTTTTTTGTTTGGCTTGAGCCAAGGAATCCATCAGAAGTGGAATTTTGTTTCTAGGCCCTACGGTTTGGGAGATATGGACCAAAACGCAAAATGGTGCGCTATAGCGCCACCATCAGGCCAATGTGGGTCTCTGTGCTTTTACACGGTCTCGCAAGGAGACTACACCATTCTGCCAAGTTTGGTGTCTCTGGGCCTTACGGTCTAGGCTGCAGTATGCGTTTTATGCGGAGAAAAATAATAATAAATATAGCCGCAAGCGGCGATTGGCGGGTTCACACAAAAAAAGGCAAAAAAGCCCAAAGGGTCTTTTAGACCAACAAATTGGCCTCTTGGCCTCAATAGGCAAAAAGAAGCCCAATAGGTCCTTTAGACCCAAAAGTGAATAGTAGCTGTTTGAGTGGAAAAAATGCATAAGTAAATCAATGTGACAAAACATTCAATTCAACTGAGGCACTAAAGGCCCAAAAGGATCAAAATAATTTGTGTTGGCAAAATGATTCAGATCACAGAACTAAATCACATGCTGAGATCAGCTTTGTGTGTGTTTGTGTGGTGTTTCATGTGAGCAATAGTTTTCAGTCAGTTCTGGTGTTTGGCCACTAGATGGAGCCCAAGTACTACCATACTGATATCTCATTAATCTCAGTAATGCAATGACATTTTGGTGAATTAAAAGGTTCATTTCTGGTCAGGCAGTGCACTTTTTGTTATGAGATGTAATTGCAATGTTGTAGACCTCATTGATCTGAATCATACAAGCCCCATTACTTGTCTGTATTCTGCATAACAAGATTGCTGCGTGAGTTTTTATGATTTCTCAGGTTTTTGGGTACTGTAGCGCCTCCGACAGGCCAATTTGAACCAAACTTGGCCTACCTCACAAGGACCTCAGTCTATAAAAGCCTTTCAAATTGGGAGTTGATCACTTACATGGTTTATGAGTTATAGCAATAAAGGTCATTTATGGCATGGCCAGAAGGATATAATGGAAAAATTGACCAATCAGACAAATAAAAATGCAACATTTTTTCCTTATTTAGTTAACTACAGTGTCTACAGATTATGCCTATGCCATTTTTGCCATCATTGGATCAAATTCCTAGGACTAGTTCTTAAAGAGCTATTTTCAAACAATTGATGAATGTGACAAAAGTATGCATTTTTTAATAGGACTTGTAATTGCAAAGTTGTCAGGTCTACTGCAAGGTATAAAATGAAACAAGTTGCATGTTCCTAAGTGAAAATTTGGAGGAGTTATGTATGATTTTCACAAATAGCGCCACCTAGTGGCCAAATGTTTCAACACTGCACAGTATGACACATAGTCCTGGGATATGTACAGTGATGAGGTTTCATGTTGATTGGCCAATGGTAAGTCTGTCAAATGGCCAATTAATTCAAATAAAAATTAATTGGCTCATGGCGGCCATGTTTTTTGAGTGATGAGGTCATCATTGTGTGCCTTGATACCACTTGGGCCCCTGATGATGCCTGTAAAGTTTGGGCTTGATGTGACTAATGGTTTCTGAGAAACAAATTTCCCCATGGTATAGCGCCCCCTATTGGACAATCGTGGCCAGCTTTGACCTGTGACCTCTGAGTCATGTGCCCTAACAACTGATAAATTTTCATAAAGATAGGTCAAAGCATTGCTGAGATATAGCTGCTGAAGTCAATTTGGCCACGCCTCAGAGCTATTGATTGACATGTGACAACCAGACGGTATACCAATGTCACAGTTTTGTTGATGTTCCTTGATAATGAGATTCTTGTGAATATTTTGACACCAAGATTGTGGTGATCAGATGAAAAACCAGGGACTAGTATAAAAAAGTAGGTTTTGCATATTATGCAAATTAGCAAAAAATCTAAGTAGGCGGAGCTTAATGGTTCTTGAGGCTTTTTTGTTTGTCTGGAGCCAAGGAATGCACCTGAAGTGGAATTTTGTGTCTAGGACCTACGGGGTGGGAGATATGAATCCAAACGCAAAATGCTGCGCTATAGCGCCACCATGAGGCCAATTTGGGTGTCTGTACTTAAGCACGGTCCCGCAAACAGACTACACCAGTCTGCCAAGTTTGGTCTCCCTGCGCCTTACGGTTTAGGCTGCAGTATGCGTTTTATGCGGAGAAAAATAATAATAATAAATATAGCCGCAAGCGGCGATTGGCGGGTTCACACAAAAAAAGGCAAAAAAGCCCAAAGGGTCTTTTAGACCAACAAATTGGCCTCTTGGCCTCAATAGGCAAAAAGAAGCCCAATAGGTCCTTTAGACCCAAAAGTGAATAGAAGCTGTTTGAGTGGAAAAAATGCATAAGTAAATCAATGTGACAAAACATTCAATTCAACTGAGGCACTAAAGGCCCAAAAGGATCAAAATAATGTATATTGGCAAAATGATTCAGATCACAGAACTAAATCACATGCTGAGATCAGCTTTGTGTGCGTTTGTGTGGTGTTTCATGTGAGCAATTGTTTTCAGTCAGTTTTGGTGTTTGGCCACTAGATGGAGCCCAAGTACTATCATACTGATATCTCATTAATCTCAGTAATGCAATGACATTTTGGTGAATTAAAAGGTTCATTTCTGGTCAGGCAGTGCACTTTTTGTTATGAGATGTAATTGCAATGTTATAGACCTCATTGATCTGAATCATACAAGCCCCATTACTTGTCTGTATTCTGCATAACAAGATTGCTGCGTGAGTTTTTATGATTTCTCAGGTTTTTGGGTACTGTAGCGCCTCCGACAGGCCAATTTGAACCAAACATGGCCTACCTCACAAGGACCTCAGTGTATAAAAGCCTTTCAAATTGGGAGTTGATCACTTACATGGTTTATGAGTGATAGCAATAAAGGTCATTTATGGCATGGCCAGAAGGATATAATGGAAAAATTGACCAATCAGACAAATAAAAATGCAACATTTTTTCCTTATTTAGTTAACTACAGTGTCTACAGATTATGCCTATGCCATTTTTGCCATCATTGGATCAAATTCCTAGGACTAGTTCTTAAAGAGCTATTTTCAAACAATTGATGAATGTGACAAAAGTATGCATTTTTTAATAGGACTTGTAATTGCAAAGTTGTCAGGTCTACTGCAAGGTATAAAAAGAAACAAGTTGCATGTTCCTAAGTGAAAATTTGGAGGAGTTATGCATGATTTTCACAAATAGCGCCACCTAGTGGCCAAATGTTTCAACACTGCACAGTATGACACATAGTCCTGGGATATGCACAGTGATGAGGTTTCATGTTGATTGGCCAATGGTAAGTCTGTCAAATGGCCAATTAATTAAAAAAAAAATTAATTGGCTCATGGCGGCCATGTTTTTTGAGTGATGAGGTCATCATTGTGTGCCTTGATACCACTTGGGCCCCTGATGATGCCTGTAAAGTTTGGGCTTGATGTGACTAATGGTTTCTGAGAAACAAATTTCCCCATGTTATAGCGCCCCCTATTGGACAATCGTGGCCAGCTTTGACCTGTGGCCTCTGAGTCATGTGCCCTAACAACTGATAAATTTTCATAAAGATAGGTCAAAGCATTGCTGAGATATAGCTGCTGAAGTCAATTTGGCCACGCCTCAGAGCTATTGATTGACATGTGACAACCAGACTGTATACCAATGTCACAGTTTTGTTGATATTCCTTGATAATGAGATTCTTGTGAATATTTTGACACCAAGATTGTGGTGATCAGATGAAAAACCATGGACTAGTATAAAAAAGTAGGTTTTGCATATTATGCAAATTAGCAAAAAATCTAAGTAGGCGGAGCTTAATGGTTCTTGAGGCTTTTTTGTTTGTCTGGAGCCAAGGAATGCACCTGAAGTGGAATTTTGTTTCTACGACCTACGGGGTGGGAGATATGGACCAAAACGCAAAATGCTGCGCTATAGCGCCACCATCAGGCCAATGTGGGTCTCTGTACTTTAGCACGGTCCCGCAAACAGACTACACCAGTCTGCCAAGTTTGGTCTCCCTGGGCCTTACGGTTTAGGCTGCAGTATGCGTTTTATGCGGAGAAAAATAATAATAATAATAAGAAGAAAAAAAAAGAAGAAAAATTCGAGCAATTACAATAGGTTTCCCACACTACGTGTGTGAACCCTAATAAATATAGCCGCAAGCGGCGATTGGCGGGTTCACACACCAATAGGCATTTTGGCCTCAATAGGCAAAAGGAAGCCCAAAAGGTCCTTTAGACCTAAAAGTGAAAAAAAAGCTGTTTGGGTTTGGCCAGTGTGTGCTCTACAGATGTAGAGTGTGATGACATCTGTGTGTGTCAGAAAGGGAGACACAAAAATAGCACATCTGGCTATGGCTGCATCTATGTGAACAGTATAGGAAGGCCTGCACTTGTCTATACATGATTGGGCCTGTATATTACTGACAGAGAGAGATTGAGGGAGCCAGAGACTATGCTTAGTTAATTCACTCCTTGTACACGTAGCACGCCTAACATGACTGCCTGTGTATTCAAAGTATGAATGTAGTCTGCAAAGCCTGGCATGACTGACATGACTGGCATTACTGACATAACTGATATGACTGGCATGACTGGAATGACATCACTGGCATGACGAACAAAATTAACATGACTGATATGACTGACATAACTGGCATGACTGTAATGATTTGAAGATTTGACTGACATGACTGGACTGACATGACTGATATGACTGACATGACTTACATGACTGGCAGAACATGACTGGCATCACTGACATGACTGATATAACTGACATGACTGGACTGGCATGTCTGATATGACTGACATCACTGGTATGACTGACATATACTATACATATACTATAGATATGCATACAAACTATACATACATTTAGGTAGAAGTGTGTGTGTGTGTGTGTGTGTGTGTGTGTGTGTGTGTGTGTGTGTGTGTGTGTGTGGTAGTATATGTATTCAAACTATGACAACATATACTAATACATACATACATAAGTATACATAGAAACTATACATACATATAGGTATAAAGGTGTGTGTGTCTGTGTTTGTGTGAGAGAGAGACAAAAAAGAAGCCAAATATCAGTTTGTATAAGCATGTGTTAGTCACTGAGATATGGGTGGGTATGGCTAGGGAAGTGTCAATTGTGAATGCTATAGGAAGGCCTGCTTGTGCCTGTATGTGTGTGTGCCTGGTTAATAGACACAGAGAGATCTAGGTAGCCAGAGCAATGTTTACTTAGGGCACAGAGATGGGAGGGGGAATGTGGGTGAGAGTGTGAGAGAGACTGAGAGTGTGAGTTTCAGCTTGCGTGCGTGTGAGAAGGAGAAGGTGACAGAGGGACTTTACATGCATTCTTATGCATTGTATATAATACTGCACTGTAGAGCCATACGATAACCGATTTAGATGAAACTTGACAAATTTGTTCAGGATGGGATTCTGAATGGGCTTGTGCATTTTGGTCAGAATTGGGTAAAATATGAAAGAGCTTTAAGAATATGAATATTATATGTATCGATGCTGTCCATTAAAAAAATATTTAGCAGGTATAAGTGTCCTCAAATCCAAAATCTTTGGATTGTTTTTTGATTTCACACTCTGTAGAGTATTATAAGACTTTGCTTGACATGATAGTATGAAAATCCTAGGAGGAGTATGAAAAGTGATGATTTCAAACTATTATTAACTGTAAATAAACTGTGCATTTTTTAATAGGACATGTAATGGGAAAGTTGTTCGCACTACTGCAAGGAATCAAAAGAGTCCAATTGCATGTTCCCAAGTGGAATTATGTAGGGGATACACTTGCTTTTTTTGCAATAGCGCCCCCCAGTGGCCAATCGACACCCGGCTGGATTATGTCATAGGGGGCGTGCACTTGTCCACACCCAAGAGGTTTCGTGCAGATCGACCAATGGTAAGCCTGTCAAACGCGTGCCGATCACTGATTGGCCGATTACGTCAGCCATTTTGGAAGTATGGCATGTCTGCTTTAGGACCTGGTTTCCAGAGGCCCATAGATGATGTCTGTCAAGTTTCATGTGGATCGGCCAATCTGAGTGCATGGGGCAAATTTTTGCATGTTATAGCGCCCCCTAGCAGGTGAGGTATGGCAACCACTGCGAGCTGCCCCAGACCCTCACACGGAAGCTGTCTGTGAAGTGCCATCTCATTACATGCAAGTTTTCTTAAGTTAGAGTTCCATTTGTGCAAAATTTACTATTGAATTTACGCCCCCTGATTTGATTGGCTTATACTGACTAGGTAGTGAAGAAATTAGCATTTTTGTTGGATACATTTTAAAGTTCAGACTCTTCTGAACGTTTTGATACCACATATGTGCACGTATGTGAAAAATCCAGGGACTAGTTCGCGCTCAAAGATGTGTGTGATTTTGCACATTATGCAAATTAACTCGAAATCTAAGTGGGCGGAGCTTAATGGTTGTATATTAATTGTCCTATTGAATTTAGTCAAGGAATGCATAGGAACTGGAATTTTGGTTCTAGGACCTACGGTGTAGGAGATATGGACAAAAAGTCAATATGGTCTGCTATAGCGCCACCATCAGGCCAATTTGGGGTCCCTGTATGGGAATCTGGTCCTTGGAGGTAACTGAACCTTTTTGCCAAGATTGGGTTTTCTAGGCATTACGGTCTAGGCTGCACGATGCATTTTATGTCAAAAAATGGGCAAAAGAATAAGAAAAATAAGAAAAATACCAGCAATTACAATAGGGTTCCCACACTATGTGTGTGTGAACCCTAAATAGCCGCAAGCGGCGATTGGCGGGTTCACACAAAAAAAGGCACAAAAGCCCAAAGGGTCTTTTAGACCAACAAGTGATATGAAGCTACTTCAGTCCAAAAAATGGACAGATAAAGTAATTTGCAAAAAATTATTCAACTGAGGCAATAAAGGCCCAAAAGATCAAAACAAAATGTATTGGCAAAATGATTCAGATCATAGAAGTTAATCAAATGCTGTGATTAGCTTTGTATGTGTGTGTGTGTTTTTTCATGTATGTAGTAAGGGCTTCTTGAGGCTTTTTTGGTTGGCTTGAGCAAAGGAATACAGCTGAAGTACAATTTTGTTTCTAGGCCATACAGTGTGGAAGATATTAGCAAAAGGATTCAGACAATACAACTAAATCAAATGCTGAGATTAGGTTAAAAGTACTGACACACTGACCCAGGGGCCTAGTCAAATAAATATACCTTTGGCTGAATTTGACTGATGTTGTGAACATAGCAGCAGGAGAGCTCTGGTTAATGCCCCACATGTAAACCCCACTCTTTAACCCTTTTCATTTAGCTGATAAAATATGTCACATGTGATTCTCAAACAAACCAGAGTGATGGGTTACTATACAATAAAATAACACAAATATTCTTATCTTTGCCTGTTCATGATGTTCTCATCCCTACTCTGACATGTTCACACTGTTGTGCCCATAGTAGGGAGGCCACTAGGAATGTGTATCTAACAAGACTTTGATGATAAGTAAAGCATGCAGTTATATAGAGGTTGTGTGTGAAATGTGAATTACATATCTCTGTCCTCTCTTATGTCATTTCAGGATGTATAGAGGGCATGAGTTGAGAGTGTGGATGGAAAAATGAAGCTAAATATCAGTTAGTGTGTTGGAAATGGCAAGAGAAATGTATATATGAAGCATATAGGAAGTCCTGTGTGAGGGTGTGTGGAAAAAAAGAAGCTAAATATCTGTATATTAGTCACTGGGTAATTGGTAGTAATGGCTAGAATTAGTGTGTATGTAAAACCTATAGGCCAGAGAGGCCTTTGTTTTTGTGAGTGCATGTGAAGGAGAGAGAGGGGGAGGGAGAGCCCAAGGGTTGTAGTGTTAGAAGGATGGGGGAGTGGAGGAGGGGGGCAGCGTGTGTGAGAACGTGCGTGTCTTAGCAGCTGTCTATGCCTCCCTGCACTGGTCAGTATGGAAAATGAAAATATTCACTGTAGAGCCGTTTGCAGGCGGATTTGTCTCAAACTTGGCACACTTCACCACAATGGTCATGTGAATGTGGATGTCAGTTTTCATAACAATCAGACATACTATGGCGTAGTTATTGAACTGTGAATTTGATGTGTTACGATGGTAGCATTGTGATGTATATGAAAAATATTAATTTGTGAAAACCTTAGGATTTTCTTGCTAATTTTAGCATTTCAGAGTCTGCTGAGTATTACAAGGTGTGATTTAAAGGTGATGGAGTTAAAATGCTAGGACTAGTATGAAAATGACAAGTTATATATATTTGATAATAGTGAAAAAGTGGTACATTTTTGCAAAGCACATCTAATTAGAAAGTTGCTAGGAATTCTGCATACAATCATATGAGTGCAAGCATTTCTTGATAAGTGAAAATATGTAGGAGAAATTCTGGATTTTCTAGTATAGCGCCACCTAGTGGTGCAATTCCCTTCTAACATGAGTATGTCTTAGAGGGTGTGTACATGAACATACCATGTCAGTTTCATGTGTATGTACCTATGGTAAGTCTGTCAAATGGCCAATTAATTAAAATTAAAATTAATTGGCTTATGGCGGCCATGTTTTTTGAGTGATGAGGTCATCATTGTGTGCCTTGATACCACTTGGGCCCCTGATGACGTCTGTAAAGTTTGGGCTTGATGTGACTAATGGTTTCTGAGAAACAAATTTCCCCATGTTATAGCGCCCCCTATTGGACAATCGTGGCCAGCTTTGACCTGTGACCTCTGAGTCATGTGCCCTAACAACTGATAAATTTTCATGAAGATTGGTCAAAGCATTGCTGAGATATAGCTGCTGAAGTAAATTTAGCCACGCCTCAGAGCTATTGATTGACATGTGACAGTCAGACTGTATACCAATGTCACAGTTTTGTTGATATTCATTGACAATGAGATTCTTGTGAATATTTTGACACCAAGATTGTGGTGATCAGATAAAAAACCAGGGACTAGTATAAAAAAATAGGTTTTGCATATTATGCAAATTAGCAAAAAATCTAAGTAGGCGGAGCTTAATGGTTGTATATGAATAGTCCTATTGAATTTTGCCAAGGAATCCATAAAAAGTGGAATTTTGTTTCTATGACTTACGGATTGGGAGATATGGACCAAACGACAAAATGGTGTGCTATAGCGCCACCATCAGGCCAATGTGGGTCTCTGTACTTGAGTCTGGTCCTTGGACCATACATTATCAATTTGCCAAGTTTGGTGTTTCTAGGCCTTACGGTCTAGGCTGCACAATGCGTTTTAGGTCAAAAAATGGGCAAAAGAATAATAATAATAAGAAGAAAGAAAAATCCTAACAATTACAATAGGGTTCCCACACTATGTGTGTGAACCCTAATAATAAGAAAGAAAAATCCGAGCAATAACAATAGGTTTCCCACACTATGTGTGTGAACCCTAATAAATATAGCCGCAAGCGGCAATTGGCGGGTTCACACACGAATAGGCCACTTGGGTTCAATAGGCAATAGACCCAATAGGTCCTTTAGACCCAAAAGAAGCTGTTTGAGTGGAAAAAATGCACAAATAAACCAATGTGCAAAAAAATGTTCAATTGGGGCACTAAAGGCCCAAAAGGATCAAAATAATGTGTATTGGCAAAATGATTCAGATCACAGAACGAAATCACATGCTGAGATCAGCTTTGTGTGTGTTTGTGTGGTGTTTCATATGAGCAATAGTTTTCAGTCAGTTTCGGTGTTTGGCCACTAGATGGAGCCCAAGTACCATCATACTGATATCTCATTAATATCAGTAATGCAATGACATTTTGGTGAATTAAAAGGTTCATTTCTGGTCAGGCAGTGCACTTTTTGTTATAAGATGCAATTGCAATGTTATGGAACTTATTGATCTGGATCATACAAGACCAATTACTCGTCTGTACTCTGCATAACAAGATTGCAGCATGAGTTTTTATGTTTTCTTAGGTTTTTGGGTACTGTAGCGCCCCCGACAGGCCAATTTGAACAAAACTTGGCATACCTCACAAGGACTTCAGGATATAAAAGCCTTTCAAATTGGGAGTTGATTGCATACATGGTTTATGAGTAATAGCAATATAGGTCATATATGGCATGGCCACAATGATATAATGGGAAAATGGACCAATCAGATAAATAAAACTCCAACATTTTTTTAATCAGTTTTTACCTACAGAGTCTACTGATTATGCTCATAGCAATTTTTCTATAATTGGATTAAATTCCTATGACTAGTTTGTAAATAGCTATTTTCAAACAATAGATAAATGTGACAAAAGTATGCATTTTTTAATAGGACTTGTAATTGCAAAGTTGTCAGGTCTACTGCAAGGAATAAAAAGAATTAAGTTGCATGTTCCTAAGTGAAAATTTGGAGGAGTTATGCATGATTTTCACAAATAGCGCCACCTAGTGGCCAAATGTTTCAAAACTGCACAGCATGACACATAGTCCTGAGATATGCACAGTGGTGAGGTTTCATGTTGTTTGGCCAATGGTAAGTCTGTCAAATGGCCAATTAATTCAAATAAAAATTAATTGGCTCATGGCGGCCATGTTTTTTGAGTGATGATGTCATCATTGTGTGTCTTGATATCACTTGGGCCTCTGATGATGCCTGTAAAGTTTTGGCTTGATGTGACTAATGGTTTCTGAGATACAGTTTTTCCCATGTTATAGCGCCCCCTATTGGACAATCGAGGCCAGCTTTGACCTATGACCTCGGAGTCATGTGCCCTAACAACTGTTAAAATTTTATGAAGATCCGTCAAAGCGTTGCTGAGATATGGCTGTTTAAGTAAATTTGGCCACGCCTTGGGGCTATTGATTGACATGTGACAACCAGACTGTATGCAAATCTCAAAATGTTTTTAAGCAACTTTGATAATGAGATTCTCCTGAATATTTTGACACCAAGGTTGTGGTGATCCGATGAAAAACCAGGGAGTAGTAGGAAAAAGTAGGTTTTGCATATTATGCAAATTAGCAAAAAATCTAAGTAGGCGGAGCTTAATGGTTCTTGAGGCTTTTTTGTTTGTCTGGAGCCAAGGAATGCACCTGAAGTGGAATTTTTTTTCTAGGACCTAAGTGGTGGGAGATATGGACCAAAACGCAAAAGGCTGCGCTATAGCGCCACCATCAGGCCAATGTGGGTCTCTGTGCTTTAGCACGGTCTCGCAAAGAGACTACACCATTCTGCCAAGTTTGGTGTCTCTGGGCCTTACGGTCTAGGCTGCAGTATGCGTTTTATGCGGAGAAAAATAATAATAATAAGAAGAAAAAACCCGACAATTACAATAGGTTTCCCACACTACGTGTGTGAACCCTAAATATAGCCGCAAGCGGCGATTGGCGGGTTCACACAAAAAAAGGCAAAAAAGCCCAAAGGGTCTTTTAGACCAACAAATTGGCCTCTTGGCCTCAATAGGCAAAAAGAAGCCCAATAGGTCCTTTAGACCCAAAAGTGAATAGAAGCTGTTTGAGTGGAAAAAATGCATAAGTAAATCAATGTGACAAAACATTCAATTCAACTGAGGCACTAAAGGCCCAAAAGGATCAAAATAATGTGTATTGGCAAAATGATTCAGATCACAGAACTAAATCACATGCTGAGATCAGCATTGTGTGCGTTTGTGTGGTGTTTCATGTGAGCAATTGTTTTCAGTCAGTTTCGGTGTTTGGCCACTAGATGGAGCCCAAGTACTATCATACTGATATCTCATTAATCTCAGTAATGCAATGACATTTTGGAGAATTAAAAGGTTCATTTCTGGTCAGGCAGTGCACTTTTTGTTATGAGATGTAATTGCAATGTTATAGACCTCATTGATCTGAATCATACAAGCCCCATTACTTGTCTGTATTCTGCATAACAAGATTGCTGCGTGAGTTTTTATGATTTCTCAGGTTTTTGGGTACTGTAGCGCCTCCGACAGGCCAATTTGAACCAAACTTGGCCTACCTCACAAGGACTTCAGTGTATAAAAGCCTTTCAAATTGGGAGTTGATCACTTACATGGTTTATGAGTTATAGCAATAAAGGTCATTTATGGCATGGCCAGAAGGATATAATGGAAAAATTGACCAATCAGACAAATAAAAATGCAACATTTTTTCCATATTTAGTTAACTACAGTGTCTACTGATTATGCCTATGCCATTTTTGCCATCATTGGATCAAATTCCTAGGACTAGTTCTTAAAGAGCTATTTTCAAACAATTGATGAATGTGACAAAAGTATGCATTTTTTAATAGGACTTGTAATTGCAAAGTTGTCAGGTCTACTGCAAGGTATAAAAAGAAACAAGTTGCATGTTCCTAAGTGAAAATTTGGAGGAGTTATGCATGATTTTCACAAATAGCGCCACCTAGTGGCCAAATGTTTCAACACTGCACAGTATGACACATAGTCTTGGGATATGCACAGTGATGAGGTTTCATGTTGATTGGCCAATGGTAAGTCTGTCAAATGGCCAATTAATTCAAATAAAAATTAATTGGCTCATGGCGGCCATGTTTTTTGAGTGATGAGGTCATCATTGTGTGCCTTGATACCACTTGGGCCCCTGATGATGCCTGTAAAGTTTGGGCTTGATGTGACTAATGGTTTCTGAGAAACAAATTTCCCCATGTTATAGCGCCCCCTATTGGACAATCGTGGCCAGCTTTGACCTGTGACCTCTGAGTCATGTGCCCTAACAACTGATAAATTTTCATAAAGATAGGTCAAAGCATTGCTGAGATATAGCTGCTGAAGTCAATTTGGCCACGCCTCAGAGCTATTGATTGACATGTGACAACCAGACTGTATACCAATGTCACAGTTTTGTTGATGTTCCTTGATAATGAGATTCTTGTGAATATTTTGACACCAAGATTGTGGTGATCAGATGAAAAACCAGGGACTAGTATGAAAAAGTAGGTTTTGCATATTATGCAAATTAGCAAAAATCTAAGTAGGCGGAGCTTAATGGTTCTTGAGGCTTTTTTGTTTGTCTGGAGCCAAGGAATGCACCTGAAGTGGAATTTTGTTTCTACGACCTACGGGGTGGGAGATATGGACCCAAACGCAAAATGCTGCGCTATAGCGCCACCATCAGGCCAATTTGGGTGTCTGTACTTAAGCACGGTCCCGCAAACAGACTACACCAGTCTGCCAAGTTTGGTCTCCCTGGGCCTTACGGTTTAGGCTGCAGTATGCGTTTTATGCGGAGAAAAATAATAATAAATATAGCCGCAAGCGGCGATTGGCGGGTTCACACAAAAAAGGCAAAAAAGCCCAAAAGGTCTTTTAGACTAACAAATTGGCCTCTTGGCCTCAATAGGCAAAAAGAAGCCCATTAGGTCCTTTATACCCAAAAGTGAATAGAAGCTGTTTGAGTGGAAAAAATGCACAAATAAATCAATGTGACAAAACATTCAATTCAACTGAGGCACTAAAGGCCCAAAAGGATCACAATAATGTGTACTGGGAAATTGAGTCAGATCAAAAAGCTAAACCACATGCTGAGATCAGCTTTGTGTGTGTTTGTGTGGTATTTCATGTGAGCAATAGTTTTCAGTCAGTTCTGGAATATGGCCACTAGATGGAGGCCAAGTACTACCATACTGATATCTCATTAATCTCAGTAATGAAATAGGACATTTTGGTGAAATAAAAGGTTCATTTCTGGTCAGGCAGTGCACTTTTTGTTATGAGATGTAATTGCAAAGTTATAGACCTCATTGATCTGAATCATACAAGCCCCATTACTTGTCTGTATTCTGCATAACAACATTCCTGCATGAGTTTTTATGATTTCTTAGGTTTTTGGGTACTGTAGCGCCCCCGACAGGCCAATTTAAACCAACCTTGGCATACCTCAGAAGGACCTCAGGCTATAAAAGGCTGTCAAATTGGGAGTAGATTGCATACATGGTTTATGAGTTATAGCAATATAGGTCATTTATGGCATGGCCAGAAGGATATAATGGAAAAATGGACCTGCCTGAATATTTAAAAATCCAACATTTTTAAAAAAAATTTTTACCTCCAGAGTCTACAGATTATGCTCATATCATTTTTTCCATAATTGCATCAAATTCCTAGGACTAATTCCAAAAGAGCTATTTTCAAACAATTGATGAATGTGACAAAAGTATGCATTTTTTAATAGGACTTGTAATTGCAAAGTTGTCAGGTCTACTGCAAGGACTCAAAAGAATCAAGCGGCATTTTCCTAAGTGAAAATTTGGAGGAGTTATGCATGATTTTCACAAATAGCGCCACCTAGTGGCCAAATGTTTCAAAACTGCACAGCATGACACATAGTCCTGAGAAATGCACAGTGGTGAGGTTTCATGTTGATTGGGCAATGTTAAGTCTGTCAAATGGCCAATTAATTCAAATAAAAATTAATTGGCTCATGGCGGCCATGTTTTTTGAGTGATGATGTCATCATTGTGTGCCTTTATACCAATTAGGCCCCTGATGATGCCTGTAAAGTTTGGGCTTGATGTGACTAATGGTTTCTGAGAAACAAATTTCCCCATGTTATAGCGCCCCCTATTGGACAATCGTGGCCAGCTTTGACCACTGACCTCTGAGTCATGTGCCCTAACAACTGATAAATTTTCATAAAGATAGGTCAAAGCATTGCTGAGATATAGCTGCTGAAGTAAATTTGGCCACGCCTCAGAGCTATTGATTGACATGTGACAACCAGACTGTACACCAATGTCACAGTTTTGTTGATGTTCCTTGATAATGAGATTCTTGTGAATATTTTGACACCAAGATTGTGGTGATCAGATGAAAAACCAGGGACTAGTATAAAAAAGTAGGTTTTGCATATTATGCAAATTAGCAAAAAATCGAAGTAGGCGGAGCTTAATGGTTCTTGAGGCTTTTTTGTTTGTCTGGAGCCAAGGAATGCACCTGAAGTGGAATTTTGTTTCTAGGACCTACGGGGTGAGAGATATGGACCAAAACGCAAAATGCTGCGCTATAGCGCCACCATCAGGCCAATGTGGGTCTCTGTACTTTAGCACGGTCCCGCAAACAGACTACACCATTCTGCCAAGTTTGGTCTCCCTGGGCCTTACGGTCTAGGCTGCAGTATGCGTTTTATGCGGAGAAAAATAATAATAATAATAAGAAAGAAAAATCCGAGCAATAACAATAGGTTTCCCACACTGTGTGTGTGAACCCTAAATATAGCCGCAAGCGGCAATTGGCGGGTTCACACACGAATAGGCCTCTTGGCCTCAATAGGCAGAGGCCCAAAAGGTCCTTTAGACCCTAAATGTGAAAAGAAGCTGTTTGAGTGGAAAAAAATGCACAAATAAATTAATGTGCAAAAAAAGGTTCAATTGGGGCACTAAAGGCCCAAAAGGATCAAAATAATGTGTATTGGGAAATTGAGTCAGATCACAGAACTAAATCACATGCTGAGATCAGCTTTGTGTGTGTTTGTGTGGTATTTCATGTGAGCAATAGTTTTCAGTCAGTTTCGGTGTTTGGCCACTAGATGGAGCCCAAGTACTACCATACTGATATCTCATTAATCTCAGTAATGCAATGACATTTTGGTGAATTAAAAGGTTCATTTCCGGTCAGGCAGTGCACTTTTTGTTATAAGATGTAATTGCAATGTTATAGAACTTATTGATCTGGATCATACAAGACCAATTAATTGTCTGTATTCTGCATAACAAGATTGCAGCATGAGTTTTTATGTTTTCTTAGGTTTTTGGGTACTGTAGCGCCCCCGACAGGCCAATTTGAACCAAACTTGGCATACCTCACAAGGACTTCAGGATATAAAAGCCATTCAAATTGGGAGTTGATTGCATACATGGTTTATGAGTTATAGCAATATAGGTCATAAATGGCATGGCCACAATGATATAATGGGTAAATGGACCAATCAGAAAAATAAAAATCAAAATTCTTTTAATCACTTTTTACCTACAGAGTCTACTGATTATGCTTATAGCAATTTTTCCATAATTGGATCAAATTCCTATGACTAGTTTGTAAATAGCTATTTTCAAACAATTGATGAATGTGACAAAAGTATGCATTTTTTAATAGGACTTGTAATTGCAAAGTTGTCAGGTCTACTGCAAGGAATAAAAATAAACAAGTTGCATGTTCCTAAGTGAAAATTTGGAGGAGTTATGCATGATTTTCACAAATAGCGCCACCTAGTGGCCAAATGTTTCAAAACTGCACAGCAAGACACATAGTCCTGAGATATGCACACTGGTGAGGTTTCATGTTGTTTGGCCAATGGTAAGTCTGTCAAATGGCCAATTAATTAAAAAAAAAATTATTGGCTCATGGCGGCCATGTTTTTTGAGTGATGATGTCATCATTGTGTGTCTTGATATCACTTGGGCCCCTGATGATGCCTGTAAAGTTTTGGCTTGATGTGACTAATGGTTTCTGAGAAACAGTTTTTCCCATGTTATAGCGCCCCCTATTGGACAATCGTGGCCAGCTTTGACCTGTGACCTCGGAGTCATGTGCCCTAACAACTATTAAAATTTTATGAAGATCCGTCAAAGCGTTGCTGAGATATGGCTGTTTAAGTAAATTTGGCCACGCCTCGGAGCTATTGATTGACATGTGACAGCCAGACTATATGCAAATCTCAAAATGTTTTTAATCAACTTTGATAATGAGATTCTCCTGAATATTTTGACACCAACGTTGTGGTGATCCGATAAAAAACCAGGGACTAGTATAAAAAAGTAGGTTTTGCATATTATGCAAATTAGCAAAAAATCTAAGTAGGCGGAGCTTAATGGTTCTTGAGGCTTTTTTGTTTGGCTTGAGCCAAGGAATCCATCAGAAGTGGAATTTTGTTTCTAGGCCCTACGGTTTGGGAGATATGGACCAAAACGCAAAATGGTGCGCTATAGCGCCACCATCAGGCCAATGTGGGTCTCTGTGCTTTAGCACGGTCTCGCAAAGAGACTACACCATCCTGCCAAGTTTGGTCTCCCTGGGCCTTACGGTCTAGGCTGCAGTATGCGTTTTATCAGTAGAAAAATAATAATAAGAAAGAAAGAAAGAAAGAAAGAAAAAACCCGACAATAACAATAGGTTTCCCACACTGTGTGTGTGAACCCTAATAATAAGAAAAATCTCAGCAATTACAATAGGTTTCCCACACTACGTGTGTGAACCCTAATAATAAGAAGAAAAAACCCGACAATTACAATAGGTTTCCCACACTACGTGTGTGAACCCTAAATATAGCCGCAAGCGGCGATTGGCGGGTTCACACAAAAAAAGGCACAAAAGCCCAAAGGGTCTTTTAGACCAACAAGTGATATGAAGCTACTTCAGTCTAAAAAATGGACAGATAAAGTAATTTGCAAAAAATTATTCAACTGGGGCAATAAAGGCCCAAAAGATCAAAACAAAATGTCATGGCAAAATGATTCAGATCATAGAAGTTAATCAAATGCTGTGATTAGCTTTGTATGTGTGTGTTTGTGTGTTTTTTCATGTATGCAGTAAGGGCTTCTTGAGGCTTTTTTGGTTGGCTTGAGCAAAGGAATACAGCTGAAGTAGAATTTTGTTTCTAGGCCATACAGTGTGGAAGATATTAAACAAAATGATTCAGACCATACAACTAAATCAAATGCTGAGATTAGGTTAAAAGCACTGACACACTGACCCAGGGGCCTAGTCAAATAAATATACCTTTGGCTGAATTTGTCAGAAGTTGTGAACATAGCAGCAGGAGAGCTCTTGTTAATGCCCCACATGTAAACACCACTCTTTAACCCTTTTCATTTAGCTGACAAAATCTGTCACATGTGAATCTCAAACAAACCAAAGAGTGATGGCTTACTATACAATAAAATAACACAAATATTCTTATCTTGGCCTGTTCATGATGTTCTCATCCCTACTCTGACATGTTCTCACTGTTGTGCCCATAGTAGGGAGGCCACTAGGAATGTGTATCTAACAAGACTTTGATGATAAGTAAAGCATGCAGTTATTTAGAGGTTGTGTGTGAAATGTGAATTACATGTGTCTGTCCTCTCTTATGTCATTTCAGGATGTATAGAGGGCATGTGTTGAGAGTGTGGATGGAAAAATGAAGCTAAATATCAGTTAGTGTGTTGGAAATGGCTAGAGAAATGTATATATGAAGCATATAGGAAGTCCTATGTGAGGGTGTGTGGAAAAAAGAGGCTAAATATCTGTATATTAGTCACTGGGTAATTGGTAGTAATGGCTAGAATTAGTGTGTATGTGAAACCTATAGGCCAGAGAGGCCTTTGTTTTTGTGAGTGCATGTGAAGGAGAGAGAGGGGGAGGGAGAGCCCAAGGGTTGTAAAGTGTTAGAAGCATAGGGGAGTGGAGGAGGGGGGCAGCGTGTGTGAGAACGTGCGTGTCTTAGCAGCTGTCTATGCCTCCCTGCACTGGTCAGTATGGAAAATGAAAATATTCACTGTAGAGCTGTTTGTGGACGGATTTGGCTCAAACTTGGCACACAACACCACAATGGCCATTTGAATGTGGCTGTCAATTTTCATAACAATCAGACATACTATGGCATAGTTATTGAACTGTGAATTTGATGTGTTACGATGGTAGCATTGTGATGCATATGAAAAATATTAATTTGTGAAAACCTTAGGATTTTCTTGCTAATCTTAGCATTTCAGAGTCTGCTGAGTATTACAAGGTGTGATTTAAAGGTAATGGAGTTAAAATGCTAGGACTAGTATGAAAATGACAAGTTATATATATTTGATAATAGTGAAAAAGTGGTACATTTTTGCAAAACACATGTAATTAGAAAGTTGCTAGGAATTCTGCATACAATCATATGAGTGCAAGCATTTCTTGATAAGTGAAAATATGTAGGAGAAATTCTGGATTTTCTAGTATAGCGCCACCTAGTGGTGCAATTCCCTTCTAACATGAGTATGTCTTAGAGGGTGTGTACATGAACATACCATGTCAGTTTCATGTGTATGAACCTATGGTAAGTCTGTCAAATGGCCAATTAATTCAAATAAAAATTAATTAGCTCATGGCGGCCATGTTTTTTGAGTGATGATGTCATCCATGTGTGCCTTGATACCACTTGGGCCCCTAATGATGCGAGTAAAGTTTTGGCTTGATGTGACTAATGGTTTCTGAGATACAGTTTTTCCCATGTTATAGCGCCCCCTATTGAACAATCTGGGCCAGCTTTGACCTGTGACCTCTGAGTCATGTGCCCTAACAACTGATAAATTTCCATAAAGATTGGTCAAAGCATTGCTGAGATATAGCTGCTGAAGTCAATTTGGCCACGCCTCAGAGCTATTGATTGACATGTGACAACCAGACTGTATACCAATGTCACAGTTTTATTGATATTCATTGATAATGAGATTCTTGTGAATATTTTGACACCAAGATTGTGGTGATCAGATGAAAAACCAGGGACTAGTATAAAAAAGTAGGTTTTGCATATTATGCAAATTAGCAAAAAATCTAAGTAGGCGGAGCTTAATGGTTCTTGAGGCTTTTTTGTTTGTCTGGAGCCAAGGAATGCACCTGAAGTGGAATTTTGTTTCTAGGACCTACGGGGTAGGAGATATGGACCAAAACGCAAAATGCTGCGCTATAGCGCCACCATCAGGCCAATGTGGGTGTCTGTACTTTACCACGGTCCCGCAAACAGACTACACCATTCTGCCAAGTTTGGTCTCCCTGGGCCTTACGGTCTAGGCTGCAGTATGCGTTTTATGCGGAGAAAAATAATAATAAGAAAATATAGCCGCAAGCGGCAATTGGCGGGTTCACACACGAATAGGCCACTTGGCTTCAATAGGCAATAGACCCAATAGGTCCTTTAGACCCAAAAGAAGCTGTTTGAGTGGAAAAAATGCACAAATAAATCAATGTGCAAAAAAATGTTCAATTGGGGCACTAAAGGCCCAAAAGGATCAAAATAATGTGTATTGGCAAAATGATTCAAATCACAGAACTAAATCACATGCTGAGATCAGCTTTGTGTGTGTGTTTGTGTGGTATTTCATGTGAGAAATAGTTTTCAGTCCGTTCCGATGTTTGGCCACTAGATGGAGCCCAAGTACTACCATACTGATATCTCATTAATCTCAGTAATGCAATATGACATTTTGGTGAATTAAAAGGTTCATTTCTGGTCAGGCAGTGCACTTTTTGTTATAAGATGCAATTGCAATGTTATAGAACTTATTGATCTGGACAATACAAGACCAATTACTTGTCTGTATTCTGCATAACAAGATTGCAGCATGAGTTTTTATGTTTTCTTAGGTTTTTGGGTACTGTAGCGCCCCCGACAGGCCAATTTGGACCAAACTTGGCGTACCTCACAAGGACTTCAGGATATAAAAGCCTTTCAAATTGGGAATTGATTGCATACATGGTTTATGAGTTATAGCAATATAGGTCATATATGGCATGGCCACAATGATATAATGGGAAAATGGACCAATCAGAAAAATAAAAATCCAACATTTTTTTACTCAGTTTTTACCTACAGAGTCTACTGATTATGCTCATAGCAATTTTTCCATAATTGGATCAAATTCCTATGACTAGTTTGTAAAAAGCTATTTTCAAACAATAGATGAATGTGACAAAAGTATGCATTTTTTAATAGGACTTGTAATTGCAAATTTGTCAGGTCTACTGCAAGGAATAAAATGAAACAAGCTGCATGTTCCTAAGTGAAAATTTGGAGGAGTTATGCATGATTTTCACAAATAGCGCCACCTAGTGGCCATATGTTTTAAAACTGCACAGCATGACACATAGTCCTGAGATATGCACAGTGGTGAGGTTTCATGTTGTTTGGCCAATGGTAAGTCTGTCAAATGGCCAATTATTTCAAATAAAAATTAATTGGCTCATGGCGGCCATGTTTTTTGAGTGATGATGTCATCATTGTGTGTCTTGATATCACTTGGGCCCCTGATGATGCCTGTAAAGTTTTGGCTTGATGTGACTAATGGTTTCTGAGATACAGTTTTTCCCATGTTATAGCGCCCCCTATTGGACAATCGAGGCCAGCTTTGACCTGTGACCTCGGAGTCATGTGCCCTAACAACTGTTAAAATTTTATGAAGATCCGTCAAAGCGTTGCTGAGATATGGCTGTTTAAGTAAATTTGGCCACGCCTTGGATCTATTGATTGACATGTGACAACCAGACTGTATGCAAATCTCAAAATGTTTTTAAGCAACTTTGATAATGAGATTCTCCTGAATATTTTGACACCAAGGTTGTGGTGATCCGATGAAAAACCAAGGAGTAGTAGGAAAAAGTAGGTTTTGCATATTATGCAAATTAGCAAAAAATCTAAGTAGGCGGAGCTTAATGGTTCTTGAGGCTTTTTTGTTTGTCTGGAGCCAAGGAATGCACCTGAAGTGGAATTTTGTTTCTAGGACCTACGGGGTGGGAGATATGAACCCAAACGCAAAATGCTGCGCTATAGCGCCACCATCAGGCCAATTTGGGTGTCTGTACTTAAGCACGGTCCCGCAAACAGACTACACCAGTCTGCCAAGTTTGGTCTCCCTGGGCCTTACGGTCTAGGCTGCAGTATGCGTTTTATGCGGAGAAAAATAATAATAATAATAAGAAAGAAAGAAAGAAGAAAAATCCTAACAATAACAATAGGTTTCCCACACTACGTGTGTGAACCCTAAAAATAGCCGCAAGCGGCGATTGGCGGGTTCACACAAAAAAAGGCACAAAAGCCAAAAGGTCTTTTAGACCAACAAGTGATATGAAGCTACTTCAGTCCAAAAAATGGACAGATAAAGTAATTTGCAAAAAATTATTCAACTGGGGCAATAAAGGCCTAAAAGATCAAAACAAAATGGCATGGCAAAATGATTCAGATCATAGAAGTTAATCAAATGCTGTGATTAGCTTTGTATGTGTGTGTTTGTGTGTTTTTTCATGTATGCAGTAAGGGCTTCTTGAGGCTTTTTTGATTGGCTTGAGCAAAGGAATACAGCTGAAGTAGAATTTTGTTTCTAGGCCATACAGTGTGGAAGATATTAAACAAAATGATTCAGACCATACAACTAAATCAAATGCTGAGATTAGGTTAAAAGCACTGACACACTGACCCAGGGGCCTAGTCAAATAAATATACCTTTGGCTGAATTTGTCAGAAGTTGTGAACATAGCAGCAGGAGAGCTCTTGTTAATGCCCCACATGTAAACCCCACTCTTTAACCCTTTTCATTTAGCTGACAAAATCTGTCACATGTGAATCTCAAACAAACCAAAGAGTAATGGCTTACTATACAATAAAATAACACAAATATTCTTATCTTTGCCTGTTCATGATGTTCTCATCCCTACTCTGACATGTTCTCACTGTTGTGCCCATAGTAGGGAGGCCACTAGGAATGTGTATCTAACAAGAGTTTGATGATAAGTAAAGCATGCAGTTATTTAGAGGTTGTGTGTGAAATGTGAATTACATGTCTCTGTCCTCTCTTATGTCATTTCAGGATGTATAGAGGGCATGTGTTGAGAGTGTGGATGGAAAAATGAAGCTAAATATCAGTTAGTGTGTTGGAAATGGCTAGAGAAATGTATATATGAAGCATATAGGAAGTCCTATGTGAGGGTGTGTGGAAAAAAGAGGCTAAATATCTGTATATTAGTCACTGGGTAATTGGTAGTAATGGCTAGAATTAGTGTGTATGTGAAACCTATAGGCCAGAGAGGCCTTTGTTTTTGTGAGTGCATGTGAAGGAGAGAGAGGGGGAGGGAGAGCCCAAGGGTTGTAAAGTGTTAGAAGCATGGGGGAGTGGAGGAGGGGGGCAGCGTGTGTGAGAACGTGCGTGTCTTAGCAGCTGTCTATGCCTCCCTGCACTGGTCAGTATGGAAAATGAAAATATTCACTGTAGAGCTGTTTGTGGACGGATTTGGCTCAAACTTGGCACACAGCACCACAATGGTCATGTGAATGTGGATGTCAATTTTCATAACAATCAGACATACTATGGCATAGTTATTGAACTGTGAATTTGATGTGTTACGATGGTAGCATTGTGATGCATATGAAAAATATTAATTTGTGAAAACCTTAGGATTTTCTTGCTAATCTTAGCATTTCAGAGTCTGCTGAGTATTACAAGGTGCGATTTAAATGTAATGGAGTTAAAATGCTAGGACTAGTATGAAAATGACAAGTTATATATATTTGATAATAGTGAAAAAGTGGTACATTTTTGCAAAACACATGTAATTAGAAAGTTGCTAGGAATTCTGCATACAATCATATGAATGCAAGCATTTCTTGATAAGTGAAAATATGTAGGAGAAATTCTGGATTTTCTAGTATAGTGCCACCTAGTGGTGCAATTCCCTTCTAACATGAGTATGTCTTAGAGGGTGTGTACATGAACATACCATGTCAGTTTCATGTGTATGAACCTATGGTAAGTCTATCAAATGGCCAATTAGGTCAAATCAAAATTAATTGGCTCATGGCGGCCATGTTTTTTGAGTGATGATGTCATCATTGTGTGCCTTGATACCAATTAGGCCCCTGATGATGCCTGTAAAGTTTTGGCTTGATGTGACTAATGGTTTCTGAGAAACAGTTTTTCCCATGTTATAGCGCCCCCTATTGGACAATCTGGGCCAGCTTTGACCTGTGACCTCCGAGTCATGTGCCCTAACAACTGATAAATTTTCATGAAGATTGGTCAAAGCGTTGCTGAGATATAGCTGCTGAAGTAAATTTGGCCACGCCTCAGAGCTATTGATTGACATGTCACAACGATACTGTATGCAAATGTAACAATTTTGTTCAAATTTATTGATAATGAGATTCTTCTGAATATTTTGACACCAAGATTGAAGAAATGCGATGAAAAACCAGGGACTAGTATAAAAAAGTAGGTTTTGCATATTATGCAAATTAGCAAAAAATCTAAGTAGGCGGAGCTTAATGGTTCTTGAGGCTTTTTTGTTTGTCTGGAGCCAAGGAATGCACCTGAAGTGGAATTTTGTTTCTAGGACCTACGGGGTGGGAGATATGAACCCAAACGCAAAATGCTGCGCTATAGCGCCACCATCAGGCCAATTTGGGTGTCTGTACTTAAGCACGGTCCCGCAAACAGACTACACCAGTCTGCCAAGTTTGGTCTCCCTGGGCCTTACGGTCTAGGCTGCAGTATGCGTTTTATGCGGAGAAAAATAATAATAATAAATATAGCCGCAAGCGGCAATTGGCGGGTTCACACAAAAAAAGGCAAAAAAGCCCAAAGGGTCTTTTAGACCAACAAATTGGCCTCTTGGCCTCTATAGGCAAAAAGAAGCCCAATAGGTCCTTTAGACCCAAAAGTGAATAGAAGCTGTTTGAGTGGAAAAAATGCATAAGTAAATCAATGTGACAAAACATTCAATTCAACTGAGGCACTAAAGGCCCAAAAGGATAAAAATAATGTGTATTGGCAAAATGATTCAGATCACAGAACTAAATCACATGCTGAGATCAGCTTTGTGTGCGTTTGTGTGGTGTTTCATGTGAGCAATTGTTTTCAGTCAGTTTCGGTGTTTGGCCACTAGATGGAGCCCAAGTACTATCATACTGATATCTCATTAATCTCAGTAATGCAATGACATTTTGGTGAATTAAAAGGTTCATTTCTGGTCAGGCAGTGCACTTTTTGTTATGAGATGTAATTGCAATGTTATAGACCTCATTGATCTGAATCATACAAGCCCCATTACTTGTCTGTATTCTGCATAACAAGATTGCTGCGTGAGTTTTTATGATTTCTCAGGTTTTTGGGTACTGTAGCGCCTCCGACAGGCCAATTTGAACCAAACTTGGCCTACCTCACAAGGACCTCAGTGTATAAAAGCCTTTCAAATTGGGAGTTGATCACTTACATGGTTTATGAGTTATAGCAATAAAGGTCATTTATGGCATGGCCAGAAGGATATAATGGAAAAATTGACCAATCAGACAAATAAAAATGCAACATTTTTTCCATATTTAGTTAACTACAGTGTCTACAGATTATGCCTATGCCATTTTTGCCATCATTGGATCAAATTCCTAGGACTAGTTCTTAAAGAGCTATTTTCAAAGAATTGATGAATGTGACAAAAGTATGCATTTTTTAATAGGACTTGTAATTGCAAAGTTGTCAGGTCTACTGCAAGGTATAAAAAGAAACAAGTTGCATGTTCCTAAGTGAAAATTTGGAGGAGTTATGCATGATTTTCACAAATAGCGCCACCTAGTGGCCAAATGTTTCAACACTGCACAGTATGACACATAGTCCTGGGATATGCACAGTGATGAGGTTTCATGTTGATTGGCCAATGTTAAGTCTGTCAAATGGCCAATTAATTCAAATAAAAATTAATTGGCTCATGGCGGCCATGTTTTTTGAGTGATGAGGTCATCATTGTGTGCCTTGATACCACTTGGGCCCCTGATGATGCCTGTAAAGTTTGGGCTTGATGTGACTAATGGTTTCTGAGAAACAAATTTCCCCATGTTATAGCGCCCCCTATTGGACAATCGTGGCCAGCTTTGACGTGTGACCTCTGAGTCATGTGCCCTAACAACTGATAAATTTTCATAAGGATAGGTCAAAGCATTGCTGAGATATAGCTGCTGAAGTCAATTTGGCCACGCCTCAGAGCTATTGATTGACATGTCACAACGACACTGTATGCAAATGTAACAATTTTGTTCAAATTTATTGATAATGAGATTCTTCTGAATATTTTGACACCAAGATTGAACAAATCCGATGAAAAACCAGGGACTAGTATAAAAAAGTAGGTTTTGCATATTATGCAAATTAGCAAAAAATCTAAGTAGGCGGAGCTTAATGGTTCTTGAGGCTTTTTTGTTTGTCTGGAGCCAAGGAATGCACCTGAAGTGGAATTTTGTTTCTACGACCTACGGGGTGGGAGATATGAACCCAAACGCAAAATGCTGCGCTATAGCGCCACCATCAGGCCAATTTGGGTGTCTGTACTTAAGCACGGTCCCGCAAACAGACTACACCAGTCTGCCAAGTTTGGTCTCCCTGGGCCTTACGGTTTAGGCTGCAGTATGCGTTTTATCCGGAGAAAAATAATAATAATAATAAGAAGAAAAAAAAAAAAGAAGAAAAATTCGAGCAATTACAATAGGTTTCCCACACTACGTGTGTGAACCCTAATAAATATAGCCGCAAGCGGCAATGAGCGGGCTCCTCGCAAGTGGCATAGGTACCGACTTGCATGCCTGGGGCGAAGGCATAGTAGATATGGCTAGGCCAGTGTGTATGTGAAACCTATTGGTAGGCCAGTGCATGTGTGTGCATGTGTAATAGAGAGAGAGAGGTTTGGTGTGATAATGTTTGTGTTCATCAGTTAGAGCTGTGTATGTGTGTGAGTGATTGCATATAATGGACAGTCTTAGTTGTCACAGTGAACTCACACTGTCATGTCAGACATGTATGTGCTCAATCTGTGATGCATACACATAAGTAGGTGTATGTGTGTGTGTGTGTGTGTGTGTGTGTGTGTGTGTGTGTGTGTGAATTAGGTGTTTTTATGTGTTACTGTAATGTATGGGTAGGCATGGCTAAGGCAGTGTGTATGTGAAGCTTATAGGGAGGCCTGTTTTTTGTGAGGGCATGTGAAATAGAGAGAGGGAGGGGGAGACAGAGACCATGGGTTGTTAAGTGTTAGAAGGTTGGGGGAGTGTGGGGGGAGTGGATGAGAGGGGCACTCTGCGTGTGTGAGAAGTGAGTGCATGTGAAATAGAGAGAGGGAGGGGGAGACAGAGACATGGGTTGTTAAGTGTTAGAAGGTTGGGGGAGTGGGGGGTGGGGAGTGGATGAGAGGGGCACTCTGCGTCTGCGAGAATGAGAGCGTGCGTGCCTGCAAACGGCTCTCTACCGCTCCTTGCACTGCTGAGTATGGAAATTGAAAATATTCACTGTAGAGTCATTTGTGGACGGATTTAGCTCAAACTTGGCAAATATCACCTCAATGGTCATGTGAATGTGCATGTCAATTTTCATAAACATAGGACATACTATAGCGGAATTATAAAAATATGAATTTGATGTGTTATGATGGTACCATTGTGATGCATATGAAAAATATAAATTTGTGGAAATCTTAGGATTTTTTGCACAACATTTGCATTGCATAGTCTGCTAAGTATATCAAGGTGTGATTTGAGGTGATGGAGTGAAAATCCTAGGAGTAGTGTGGAAAATGGAAATTATACATATTTGATAATATGTCAAAATCCGTACATTTTTGTAAAGCACTTGCAATTACAAAGTTGTTAAGGATTCTACGTAGAATCATATGAGTCCAAGTTTGTTGTTTTATGTCATACTATGTGGGCGTAATTCAGGAGTTTCTAGTATAGCGCCACCTAGTGGTGCAATTGCCATCATACCCCAGTATGTCTTAGAGGGTGTGCACCTGAACATGCCATGTGAGTTTTAGGTCAATTGACATATGTAAAGCTTGTAAAGCTTGTGAAATTGTATACTGACAGCTAATTGGTCGATGGTGGCGGCCATATTGGACATATGATGGTGCAGATCTAGGACCTGTCTCAGAGGTGCATGTAGATGATGCATACCAAGTTTTGTGTTATTTGGCCAATCGGTGTGTGCAGGAGAGTTTTTTGGCAGTTATAGCGCCCCCTAGGTGTGAATGTGTGCCAAAATGTATGGGCAGGTGTAGACGCCCAACAGGTACATGTATATGAAATTTGGTGTGAATATGTAAAAGTATGCATGAGATACAGCAGAAAATGTGCATTTTAGGCTGTGAAATTTTTGCCCCTTGACTTGTGTGGCATGTGGCCACGCCCATGTGCAGAAATGTGCATTTTTTGTTAAAGATTATTAAAGTTCAGACTCTTCTGAACGTTTTGATACCACATATGTGCATGTATGTGAAAAATCCAGGGACTAGTTAGCTCTCAAAAATGTGTGCGATTTTGCATATTATGCAAATTAGCTCGAAAACGAAGTAGGCGGAGCTTATGGGTTCTTGAGGCTTTTTGGTAGGTTTGGAGACAAGGAACATGTATATGAAAGAATTTTAAATTTAGGACATACGTGGTACTGGCAATTTACTTGAATGCGTTTGCGTGCGCTGTAGCGCCACCTATGGGCGGATTTGGCTGGCGTCTTGCGCCTGAGTAGCGGGAGGGACTACTACCTATTGACCAAGTTTCAAGTCTGTAGGCCTTACGGTTTGGGCTGTGCGATCCGTTTTAAGGCAGAAAAAGAATAATAATAATAATAATAATAATAAGGAGAAAAATCCTAACAATTACAATAGGCCTCCAGCACCTTTGGTGCTCGGAGCCCTAATAAGAAAGAAAGAAAGAAGAAAAATCCTAACAATTACAATAGGGTTCCCACACTATGTGTGTGAACCCTAAATATAGCCGCAAGCGGCGATTGGCGGGTTCACACAAAAAAAGGCACAAAAGCCCAAAGGGTCTTTTAGACCAACAAGTGATATGAAGCTACTTCAGTCTAAAAAATGGACAGATAATGTAATTTGCAAAAAAATATTCAACTGGGGCAATAAAGGCCCAAAAGATCAAAACAAAATGTCATGGCAAAATGATTCAGATCATAGAAGTTAATCAAATGCTGTGATTAGCTTTGTATGTGTGTGTTTGTGTGTTTTTTCATGTATGCAGTAAGGGCTTCTTGAGGCTTTTTTGGTTGGCTTGAGCAAAGGAATACAGCTGAAGTAGAATTTTGTTTCTAGGCCATACAGTGTGGAAGATATTAAACAAAATGATTCAGACCATACAACTAAATCAAATGCTGAGATTAGGTTAAAAGCACTGACACACTGACCCAGGGGCCTAGTCAAATAAATATACCTTTGGCTGAATTTGTCAGAAGTTGTGAACATAGCAGCAGGAGAGCTCTTGTTAATGCCCCACATGTAAACCCCACTCTTTAACCCTTTTCATTTAGCTGACAAAATCTGTCACATGCGAATCTCAAACAAACCAAAGAGTAATGGCTTACTATACAATAAAATAACACAAATATTCTTATCTTTGCCTGTTCATGATGTTCTCATCCCTACTCTGACATGTTCTCACTGTTGTGCCCATAGTAGGGAGGCCACTAGGAATGTGTATCTAACAAGACTTTGATGATAAGTAAAGCATGCAGTTATTTAGAGGTTGTGTGTGAAATGTGAATTACATGTCTCTGTCCTCTCTTATGTCATTTCAGGATGTATAGAGGGCATGTGTTGAGAGTGTGGATGGAAAAATGAAGCTAAATATCAGTTAGTGTGTTGGAAATGGCTAGAGAAATGTATATATGAAGCATATAGGAAGTCCTATGTGAGGGTGTGTGGAAAAAAGAGGCTAAATATCTGTATATTAGTCACTGGGTAATTGGTAGTAATGGCTAGAATTAGTGTGTATGTGAAACCTATAGGCCAGAGGCCTTTGTTTTTGTGAGTGCATGTGAAGGAGAGAGAGGGGGAGGGAGAGCCCAAGGGTTGTAAAGTGTTAGAAGCATGGGGGAGTGGAGGAGGGGGGCAGCGTGTGTGAGAACGTGCGTGTCTTAGCAGCTGTCTATGCCTCCCTGCACTGGTCAGTATGGAAAATGAAAATATTCACTGTAGAGCTGTTTGTGGACGGATTTGGCTCAAACTTGGCACACAGCACCACAATGGTCATGTGAATGTTGATGTCAATTTTCATAACAATCAGACATACTATGGCATAGTTATTGAACTGTGAATTTGATGTGTTACGATGGTAGCATTGTGATGCATATGAAAAATATTAATTTGTGAAAACCTTAGGATTTTCTTGCTAATCTTAGCATTTCAGAGTCTGCTGAGTATTACAAGGTGTGATTTAAAGGTAATGGAGTTAAAATGCTAGGACTAGTATGAAAATGACAAGTTATATATATTTGATAATAGTGAAAAAGTGGTACATTTTTGCAAAACACATGTAATTAGAAAGTTGCTAGGAATTCTGCATACAATCATATGAATGCAAGCATTTCTTGATAAGTGAAAATATGTAGGAGAAATTCTGGATTTTCTAGTATAGCGCCACCTAGTGGTGCAATTCCCTTCTAACATGAGTATGTCTTAGAGGGTGTGTACATGAACATACCATGTCAGTTTCATGTGTATGAACCTATGGTAAGTCTGTCAAATGGCCAATTAATTCAAATAAAAATTTATTAGCTCATGGCGGCCATGTTTTTTGAGTGATGATGTCATCATTGTGTGCCTTGATACCACTTGGGCCCCTGATGATGCCTGTAAAGTCTTGGCTTGATGTGACTAATGGTTTCTGAGAAACAGTTTTTCCCATGTTATAGCGCCCCCTATTGAACAATCTGGGCCAGCTTTGACCTGTGACCTCTGAGTCATGTGCCCTAACAACTGATAAATTTCCATGAAGATTGGTCAAAGCATTGCTGAGATATAGCTGCTGAAGTCAATTTGGCCACGCCTCAGAGCTATTGATTGACATGTGACAACCAGACTGTATACCAATGTCACAGTTTTATTGATATTCATTGATAATGAGATTCTTGTGAATATTTTGACACCAAGATTGTGGTGATCAGATGAAAAACCAGGGACTAGTATAAAAAAGTAGGTTTTGCATATTATGCAAATTAGCAAAAAATCTAAGTAGGCGGAGCTTAATGGTTCTTGAGGCTTTTTTGTTTGTCTGGAGCCAAGGAATGCACCTGAAGTGGAATTTTGTTTCTAGGACCTACGGGGTAGGAGATATGGACCAAAACGCAAAATGCTGCGCTATAGCGCCACCATCAGGCCAATGTGGGTGTCTGTACTTTACCATGGTCCCGCAAACAGACTACACCATTCTGCCAAGTTTGGTCTCCCTGGGCCTTACGGTCTAGGCTGCAGTATGCGTTTTATGCGGAGAAAAATAATAATAAGAAAATATAGCCGCAAGCGGCGATTGGCGGGTTCACACAAAAAAAGGCAAAAAAGCCCAAAGGGTCTTTTAGACCAACAAATTGGCCTCTTGGCCTCAATAGGCAAAAAGAAGCCCAATAGGTCCTTTAGACCCAAAAGTGAATAGAAGCTGTTTGATTGGAAAAAATGCATAAGTAAATCAATGTGACAAAACATTCAATTCAACTGAGGCACTAAAGGCCCAAAAGGATCAAAATAATGTGTATTGGCAAAATGATTCAGATCACAGAACTAAATCACATGCTGAGATCAGCATTGTGTGCATTTGTGTGGTGTTTCATGTGAGCAATTGTTTTCAGTCAGTTTCGGTGTTTGGCCACTAGATGGAGCCCAAGTACTATCATACTGATATCTCATTAATCTCAGTAATGCAATGACATTTTGGTGAATTAAAAGGTTCATTTCTGGTCAGGCAGTGCACTTTTTGTTATGAGTTGTATTTGCAATGTTATAGACCTCATTGATCTGAATCATACAAGCCCCATTACTTGTCTGTATTCTGCATAACAAGATTGCTGCGTGAGTTTTTATGATTTCTCAGGTTTTTGGGTACTGTAGCGCCTCCAACAGGCCAATTTGAACCAAACTTGGCCTACCTCACAAGGACTTCAGTGTATAAAAGCCTTTCAAATTGGGAGTTGATCACTTACATGGTTTATGAGTTATAGCAATAAAGGTCATTTATGGCATGGCCAGAAGGATATAATGGAAAAATTGACCAATCAGAAAAATAAAAATGCAATATTTTTTCCATATTTAGTTAACTACAGTGTCTACTGATTATGCCTATGCCATTTTTGCCATCATTGGATCAAATTCCTAGGACTAGTTCTTAAAGAGCTATTTTCAAACAATTGATGAATGTGACAAAAGTATGCATTTTTTAATAGGACTTGTAATTGCAAAGTTGTCAGGTCTACTGCAAGGTATAAAAAGAAACAAGTTGCATGTTCCTAAGTGAAAATTTGGAGGAGTTATGCATGATTTTCACAAATAGCGCCACCTAGTGGCCAAATGTTTCAACACTGCACAGTATGACACATAGTCCTGGGATATGCACAGTGATGAGGTTTCATGTTGATTGGCCAATGGTAAGTCTGTCAAATGGCCAATTAATTCAAATAAAAATTAATTGGCTCATGGCGGCCATGTTTTTTGAGTGATGAGGTCATCATTGTGTGCCTTGATACCACTTGGGCCCCTGATGATGCCTGTAAAGTTTGGGCTTGATGTGACTAATGGTTTCTGAGAAACAAATTTCCCCATGTTATAGCGCCCCCTTTTGGACAATCGTGGCCAGCTTTGACCTGTGACCTCTGAGTCATGTGCCCTAACAACTGATAAATTTTCATATGTCAAATGTCAAAGCATTGCTGAGATATAGCTGCTGAAGTCAATTTGGCCACGCCTCAGAGCTATTGATTGACATGTGACAACCAGACTGTATACCAATGTCACAGTTTTGTTGATGTTCCTTGATAATGAGATTCTTGTGAATATTTTGACACCAAGATTGTGGTGATCAGATGAAAAACCAGGGACTAGTATGAAAAAGTAGGTTTTGCATATTATGCAAATTAGCAAAAATCTAAGTAGGCGGAGCTTAATGGTTCTTGAGGCTTTTTTGTTTGTCTGGAGCCAAGGAATGCACCTGAAGTGGAATTTTGTTTCTACGACCTACGGGGTGGGAGATATGAACCCAAACGCAAAATGCTGCGCTATAGCGCCACCATCAGGCCAATTTGGGTGTCTGTACTTAAGCACGGTCCCGCAAACAGACTACACCAGTCTGCCAAGTTTGGTCTCCCTGGGCCTTACGGTTTAGGCTGCAGTATGCGTTTTATGCGGAGAAAAATAATAATAATAAATATAGCCGCAAGCGGCAATTACGGGGTCCAAGCACAGGGTATGGGCACCATCTGGCACGCCTGAGATGCGTAAGCATGTGTGTGTAATCACTGGGTAGGTATGGGTGAAGCAATGTGTATATGAAACCTATAGGTAGGCCATTGCATGTGTGTGCATGTGTAAGAAAGATGTAGGGGTAATTCAGGAAATTCTAGTATAGCGCCACCTAGTGGTGCAATTCCCGTCATACTTGAGTATGTCTTAGAGGGTGTGTAGATGAACATAATATGTGAGTTTCATGTTGATTGGCTTATGATAAGCTTGTGAAATGTGTACTGAAAGCTGATTGGTCGATAGCGGCGGCCATATTGGACATATGATGGTGCAGGTCATGGACCTGTGTCATAGGTGCATATAGATGATGCGTACCAAGTTTGGAGTTATTTGGCCAATCTGTGTGGGCAGGAGAGTTTTTTGGCCGTTATAGCGCCACCTAGGTGTGCATGTCTGCCAAAATGCATGTGCAGGTCTAGACACCCAATAGGTACATGTGTGTGAAATTTGGAGTGAATACATGAAAGTATGCCTGAGATACAGCAGAATATGTGGTTTTTTGGCGAAGGAATTTTCGACGCTTGACTTGTGATGCATGTGGCCACGCCCATGTGCAGAAATGTGCACTTTGGCTCCATAACTTTTAAAGTTCAGACTCTTCTGAACGTTTTGATACCACATATGTGCATGTATGTGACAAATCCAGGGACTAGTACGCGCTCAAAAATGTGTGCAAATTTGCATATTATGCAAATTAGCTCGACATGTAAGGGGCGGAGCTTATGGGTTCAAATGTATTTTTTGTAGAATGGAAGATGACTGATCAGATGCAATTGGAATTTTTTGTTTATGACATACGGTGTAGGCGTGACAATTTTTTGCGCTCTATAGCGCCACCTATGGTCGGATCGGGCTGGCGTGTTGCGCCTGAGTAGCGGAGAGGAGTACTACAAGTTGGCCAAAGGAGAAGTCTGTAGGTGTTACGGTTTGGTCTGCACAACGCGTTTTAGGGCAGAAAAAGAAGAATAATAATAATAATCGGAACAATTACAATAGGGTTCCAGCACCTTCAGTGCTTGGACCCCTAATAAGAAAGAAGAAAAAACCTAACAATAACAATAGGTTTCCCACACTATGTGTGTGAACCCTAATAATAAGAAAGAAGAAAAAACCTAACAATAACAATAGGTTTCCCACACTACGTGTGTGAACCCTAATAAGAAGAAAAAACCCGACAATTACAATAGGTTTCCCACACTACGTGTGTGAACCCTAATAAGAAAGAAAGAAAAAACCCGACAATAACAATAGGTTTCCCACACTGTGTGTGTGAACCCTAATAAGAAAGAAAAATCCGAGCAATAACAATAGGTTTCCCACACTATGTGTGTGAACCCTAATAATAATCGGAACAAATACAATAGGGTTCCAGCACCGCTGGTGCTTGGACCCCTAATTATCACAAGCCTTCGTCATCATACATCTTGCCAGAATCCAGAACATTCATCAAAATGTTGATGTTCCATTCATCACCATGAGTGTGTGTTTCCTCACCGTTTTCAGTGCGTACTCTTTCCTGAAGTTCATGGTGGTCTGGATTCTCGTGCTCCTGGCGGACTTTATTCTGGAGTTCAGGCTGGAATATTTGTGGCCGTGCTGGCTCTTCCTCGGAACTGTCTACACCACATTCCACTGCCACGGGCTGGTATGCCATTTTTATTTTATTGCTGAAGTAATTATGAAAGTAATTATTATATAATATTTTTTTGTTTGAATTATTTTATTACTGATTGTTGCTGAATTATGTGAAGCCTTTTTCAAGATATAATTAGTGCAAAAATATATAATGCTAATGCATCTTTCCTGCACGCATAGCTGTTTGATTTTATTAGAGACAGGCATTCTTGATATTGTAAACACTGTCACATGCTCATGCAATAATGACCAAACGTTGGTATAGCTTGGGTAGCTAATGCGTCTTCCTGTTCTCCTATAGGCTATCTGTGTGGTATTTGTGTGTGCAGCCTTCACCCTGGACATATTTTGCTTGATTTTTGTTCCTTTGCACTGGCTGTTCTTTGCGGCCAGCACATATGTGTTACTGAACTACATATGGCACACAGGTAAGTGGCAGAGTAAGCTGTTCTAGTCTTAAAAGGGCATTGTTTTTAAATGTAGTAATTAATTTTTTTCACTGTATGCTGTGGCTGTCGTGTATAATTCAGCAAATGGTTAAGAATCTTAGAGTCATTCCAGAGGCTTGAGGATTAATGTTTGAATGGACAGTGCGTTCACCTTTTTGTGTTTCTGTGTCTGTTTCCTTTTACAGAGAAGGGTATCTGTGTGTCAACGGTGACATTATGGATTCTCCTTGTATATACAGAGGCGTCTCTCAGGCTGAGAGACCTGAAAAACCCTTACGCCAACCTCTCTCATCTGTTCGCTGCACACTGGTAGGGTCTGCTTATCAAAACCAGGCAATTGTGCTTACAATGATATACACACTTTGGCTGGGCTGAAGTGAACCGCTCCCCTCAGAAACATCTATGTAGATAATTTATATTTACAGCAATTAGGAGATGCTCTTGCCCAAATCAACTTGCAAAAGTACTTTGTTTTCTCCATATAAGTTACTGTTGTGCTAGTACAACTAGTCAGAGGACACCATCAAGCTAGGACCCCAGAATTCTTTCCTTATTTGTATCAAATAAAGCATACATTAAAAACACCTGCATAATATTGTTTAGGTCCCCCTTGTGCTGACAAAACAGATTTGACATGTCAAGTCCTGAACTCTACAAGACCTCTGAAGGTGGTTTCTGGCACCAAGATGTTAGCAGCAGATCCTTTAAGTCCTGTAAGTTGCAAGGCGAGGCCTCTATGGGTCGGGCTGGTTTTTGCAGCACATCCTACTGATTCTCAGTTGGACTGAGATCTGGGGAATTTGGAGGCCAAGTCAACAAACCAAAACACTTGTTCCTCAAACCACCCCTGGACTCCTGGTCGTGGGGAGCGTTATCCTGCTGAAAGAGGCCACTGCTATTAGGAAATACTAAAGCCACGAACGGCTGCACTTCGTCTGCTACAATGTTGTGGTGGTGATGCATGTCAAAGTAGAATCCACATGAATTCCAGGACTCAAGATCTCCTAGCAGAACATTACCCAACGCTTCACACTGCCCTCACCAGCTTGCCTTCTTCCCATAGAGCATCTTGGGGCCATTTCTCCCTCTGTACACACTGTGCTCACACCCCGCCATCCACACAACATAAATGAAAACATGATGAATCAGAATAGCCTTCCATTACTCTGTGGTCCCTTTCTGATTCTCATGTGGACGAGGATCAGCATGGCCACATGGACACACTTTCCCATTTTTCCTGCTTCCGACACATCAATGTGCTTCCTACACAACAATGTTAAGAACTGACTGCTCACACGCTGCCTGATATATCCTAATCCTGGACAGGTGTCACTGAAATTAGTCAGTGTTATTCATTTCTCCTGTCTGCAGTTTTAATTCGATGGCTTATTTTAAGATTATCCATATGAATATATTAAGATTATTTAGGATTATTAACCAATCAAGTACCTTTGAAGTGTCGAGGGATCTTTCAAGAGCCTTTTGAAGACATGGGTCTTCAGTCGGTGTCTCAGCAGTGAGACTAAGGGGCTTCACTGTACAGACTGGCAGTGGAGTGACATTTTACCACCTGGCTTCTGTTACTGCAGAAAAGAGTGTGGATGTGTGTCTTCCCTGTCTCCTGAGTGATTCAAGATGAGCTGCGTGAAGGATGTGAGATTCAGTGTGAGGGGAGATGAGTTCATTCAGGATAGGAGGGGGGCTGGATCATCATTGGTTCTATAGGCAAACGTAAGTGTATTAAATATAACGCAGACGATGCAGCCGAGACTCGAGACGGCTGAATACGAACCGTTCGGCTGCAAGGGCCTACTGGAAAACAAAACATCGATATATATGTGTAGCCTAATGTCTGTCTTTCCCCACAGCATTGGGTATCCACTGGTGTATATGGGATTTGATGCAACGTGCTACTTCTCCAGCGTCTTTAAGCTTCGTACTCAAAAAGCAGTTCAGAGTGAGAACGACTTGCACTTGCATCTAATTCCCCAGCCTCTTCCCCCTTACATGCAGCTCTACTCCAAGCTGGGAGTGGAAGGTAAGGACAGAATATTTTTTCAGATGTTTCGCTCTCTCTCTTGTAGGGAAAAAGCCAAATCTCTATATTTAGATGTATGAAAATGATTCTGATTGCACTTAGAATCGAAATGGAGGACCAAACCAGGGCCCATGCAATACCAGTGTCAAAATGATGCCATCGTACCAGAGGACCAGGAGGAATGTCTCCAGCTCCACAGACTTCAGGGGAGGATGGAGAGAGATCCGGGGGATGCAAAGACAAGAGACCTAACCCCCCAGCCTCCTGGGCCCAAACAGCATGGCGGTGACGTTCGCACTCTGCCTGATGTCCCTGAACACCTACCTCAGGAGGAGCAGACGGGCAGAGCTCCCCGAGTCTCCAAGGGCTCGCAGGCTAAAGTGCAAAGAAGCTCCGTGAGCTCAATGACGGGCAAAGGGGAGAAGAAGCTGAAAAACCCCAAAGCCGTCGGCTCCGGCGGAGAGGCGGGGGAGAAAGGCTCGCCGACCATCCAGAACCTTCAGAACCCTCACGCCGAGCAGACGTCGAGGTAAATGCGTTCTGTCCGCTCTCCTGCAAAGCTGGTTAAATGACGGCATGGGAGTGCCATGGTTTTACCGTTGTGAATCTTGTGTCCGACGCAGACTGGAGCAGGAGGTGAGGAAGTTGAAGGCGGAGCTGCAGACGAGCAGACAGAACGAGCAGGAGCTACGCAGTCACGTCTGCAACCTCACCAACAGCGAGAGCAGCCTGCGGCCCGAAGTCTCGCTACTGAGACACGCCAACGAGCTTCTGCAGAGCAAGTGAGCAACTGAAGTCTCGCCGGGCTCTCCTAACACGATGTCCAGTAACGCTAATATCTCACAGGAATAAATATGCATTTGATGTTTGGCACAGATATATACTGTGTACTATTATACACTCTTCTCGCTATACAGGGTTATTAGTTATTACAGCTATTAGAAACAGGCCGGGAGCAAATAAAAACCCAGTGGGCCCACTGACCTCAGGTCTGTTCTTATAGCTCGGGAACATTTAAGCTGCTGAAGGAGTCTTGTACTGCAGGTCCTGAACTTCCGTCTTCCCCCTCCAGGCTCCAGTATTTGACAAAATCCAGGCAAAAGGACAAACAAAGTTGTGCCATGTTGGAGAAGAAGACCAGAGCGGAGTCTGAGAGCAGAGTAGCGGTGGAAAAACAACTCACAGAAATTCGGTCACAAAAATTTGACGAGGCAGCCTTTTTACTCCGCAGTGCATCGAACAGGTACGGCAGGAAATCGGGCATGTTGCCATGGGGGCTGTTACCATGACACCCCTGCTCAACTGTTTGCCATTGTTTTTCATTTTGCCCTCTTTTCCCATTTTGCAAAATTATCTTTGGTAAATACACTTTGAAGTCTCAAAAGAGCACACTGCAGCGATTTCTATTACGAAAAGCTTACGTCAATGTGGACATTTCACAAAGCAAAAAAAATGTCCTGCCAGTTCAAAACCCTGTATTCTCTCCTATCCACTAGGCAGGAACACAGTGAAACCCAGCTGTTAAGGAAAAAAGCTAGAGATCTAGACACAGAGTACAAACAACTACAGCTGGACTATCAGGGGAAAGAGAATCGATTGCTAGCTCTAGAAAAAGAAGTGGAGGTAAAGCTTTGTGGTTTTGGGCAACACATCTGAATAGTTGTAACATTTTGTTTGTGGTTGTGTGCGTTTCCATTGCTTACATATGACATCTGTGAGTAGTGGTGGTTTGGTGAGCTTGTTGCCTGTTTGTGTTTGAGTGACGATTTCTGAGGCAGTGGCTTCACCCACTACTTGTGCAATGCTTATGGTTGTAGTTTTTGTTTCATTTTATGTTGTGTGTGTCATCTGTTTTTAGTGGTGATATATGTACCATGTATAACATAAAGCATGCAAAAACATTTCAGAAAATGTCAGTTTGTGTTTTTCTTTGGTAATGAAGAGGAACTTAAAAAAAACACCTTTAAACGGCATATTGTTGGTTAAGCAGAGGTACTTAAGTGACAAAATTAGGGACAATAGTGACTAACAATCCAGTTAATTGAATGTTCTTTGCCATGCTTAATATCTATATATTTATTTCTATTATTTCATGTGAATATCAAATAATTGCTATTATGAAGCTGCTCCAAAAATTCACGACATACCCTCTTGTTCTTAAAAATTTGACTTAAGTGTCATTGAAGGGGAAGCATGAGGGTTAAGCCTAGGTTTAGGACTAAACTTGGTCTGTGAATCTGGCCTAATACGGCTGGGCACCCTACCCTGTATTGCCTGTGTTTCTCCACAGTTCAGTCTGGACCAGTATCCCTTCCTAAGGGGTTATGTGAGAATATAAAGTTATTATGAACACTGATCTCTGGACAAACACTAGAAACGTTTCATTTTCATGATTGATCGGGGATGCATCAGTTTCAGAATGAAGGTAGACAGCAATCAACAGAGCCGCAAAATCAAATACAGGATGACTCGACAGGCAGCTTTAAGTGATAAAACAACTTGTGTTCATGCTACATTGCTAACGGGTTGATCTGTATCTCACGCACGCCATCTGCTTACCCGTCCCTAGACCCTCCAGAAACACAGATGCACAGAGCAGGAAGCAGACGTCTTGCTCTCGGCCCTCTCCTCCCTGCAGGACAAAGCACAGCATCTGGAGTACAACCTAAGCGCCGAGACCCGCCTCAAACTGGACCTGTTCTCCGCTCTGGGCGATGCACGGCGGCAGCTGGAGATAGCCCAAGGTTGGTGCTGGTCATCGTCTGGCTGTGTGTGATGGTCCTTCACTGATCTAGGTTGCTGATTTGGCCAAAAACCTTGTTCTCCACAGTTAAGCTGGTAAAGCAGGACCAGGAAATCAAGGAGATGAAGCAGAGGATCGCGGAGGTCATGGCCGTCGCTCCAGGCATGTCATATGTGGCACCGCGCACATCTGCGCCACAGTACCTCAAGTTCCTCAACTCTGAGCGCTACGTCCTAAACCCCCGTGGCCTCATGTATCAGTGTCTTAAGAAATAAGCAAGAGACGATAGTGGAGATCCCCCCCCCCCTCGGCATCAGCTCAAAAACAAAAAGGGGGGCGGGGGTGGCATACATTTTGTCTTGATTGTTGGTCAGGCAGTTTGCATGGGCTTCCCTGACAATGCCAGCAGCTTTCGGTGACATTTACAACTCCTGAGACAGTGAGGAGATCGCTCTTCATATGAGCCACTGGTCTTTGAGAGCTGAAAACCGATTGTACGTCTGATTTGTGGTGCTACAGAAGTACAACAGAATGCAACATGGGCAGATTTTGTTTTTAAAAGGTACTTTGAAACCATACAAGGCAAGCTGCCGTTCAGAAAAGGTTTTGACTTGTCGCTCTTTGTGATATGCTTTGGGAAGACCACCTAGATGTCACGCTAGGGTAATAGCTAAGAGGCATTGACTATTTTCATGAAAACAGCAGGCCCAATGGCTCATGAAGTAATGTGCCTCAATAACAACATTTAAACAAACTCAATTTATATAAAAAGCCAATACCTAATGTCAGTTATGTGAATATAAGTGCTTTGTACCGTTTTGTATTCCTTTTTACATTATACACATTGTAAAGGAATTGATTCCCAAAAATGTTTGTAGGTTTTCACGTCTTTGGACCTGTTGCCTTTTTATGTGTCAATGGGGTGTTTTTTATGAGATATTTATTTTTCTGGCTTGATGTACTTTTCCCTAAAACTTAATGATATTGGATTAATCTTGTGTTGGTCTGCATGCTGACTAATGTATATGATTGTTTTGAATAATAAAATAAATAATGATCATTTTTTTGATGTTTAATTGTGCATTTGTGAAAGGGCTAATGTCTTCTTCCACTATTTTTTTTTTTTTGGAACAATAAAATTCTTTTCAAAGTCCGTCTCTGTAACTGATCACGCATTTTGTCTATACCTGTCCTTTGCTGATTGGATTTTATAATGGGTAATAAAAGTTCTCAATTTACTGAACAGATGCAAAAACACGAGACTCATAGAAGTGCTCGAAGTGTCATCTTTATATCAAGAAGTGGTGCAACTTTCAAAGATACAGAATAGGAACGGCGTTGTCAAAACAATTACAAGCTTCTGTCCTGTTGTGTGTGTGAGAGAGAAATAAAGATTGCTTTAAGAACAGAGCTGTTCTTAGAGGTCACACTTCCTAAATCTGGACAGAGATTTAACTAGAACCTTCCACTGTGATCGCTTCTACATCAATATACCATCTCACGTCTGGCTGGTGGCTGGTATATACAACCAAAACATTATTTAAATGTGGTGTCCTTCTGAACAGAAGCAATTTTTTATGGAAGTTTTAAAAATTCATTTTCACTGTTGGCTGTAGACACCCCCCATTCCTGGAGAACTACCCTCTCCAAGCTGGTTACCAACCCAAGTATAATGGCCCAGATCCTGTTTATACTGCTTTGTATGGAAATTTAGGCAATTGCTATTCAGGTTGAACAAAATTTTATAAGGGCAATACCTCTGGATTGCTGTAAATATTCACCATTTCCAACAATTAATTATATACTGTATAACCATCTACATCATTCACATCTGACAGACTGGTTGATTTGGCCAATTCTGACCATTCAAAAAACTTTCCCAATCTGAACATCTGAAATTAATTGGAAGTCTCCAAAACAAATGAGAAACAAGGTAGTCACAGTTGCTAACATTTTTATACAAAAAAAAAAAAAATAAAAAAAAAAAAAAAAAACTCCGCTTATGCCAAATAGTTTATGACGACTGCTACAAATCTCAAAAATCGAGTTCCTTATATGATATTCATAATTCAAATGGAACAAGCTCGAGTTGGTGCAAAGAAGCAGGTGTAGAACTGGATGTAATCAAAATAAATCTTGTTCCAAAGCCCACCACAGTCAATGGCAAGTATTTTAATTATAAAGTGTAAATGGGAAGAGAAGACATTAGATTTGTAGAATTTAAACCAAAATGATGGACCTAGCCGTGATCTTTCTCTTCTACAAATTACCGACAACCTCAGAGAAACAGTTTTTTTTTTCTTTTTCACCATGACACTTGCAGTTACGAGTTCATTAGATTCCATCCAAAAAAACCTGGTACGAATCTGGGAGAATTTGACCAAATTCAGGCAAAAGCACATTCTGTATTCAACATCTTTAACAGATACATCACCTTCAGTTACGTTTTTCATGAATGCATGACTAAAGAATGTCATGTAACAAACAGAAACTGCATGTCAGTAATCAGCAGATTAAAAAAAAGGGTCAAACGACTAAATTGTCATCTAAAGGATCAATTGTGTCTTTTCTTCATCATTTGAAGGCACAGATTGACAAAAATCATAAAATACGGTGCAGATTAGTAAACTACTGAAACTCTATATGTCTTCTGTAAGAGTCATATATATGGGGTGGAAACTGGTCAAACCAAGTACCCTTTCCCAACACACCATTAAGATGAAAACTTATACAGCAAACAAGAGCATACATTCACAAATAGTTGCCACAATGCAGAGAGTGAAACACACTTAAGTCCTTACGTATACAATGTTGATAAATAACGTGTGCTTTGTCCCGCCCCACACTGACAGCCCCTCCCCCTTTCACAGTATTGTCTTAAGTGAAGTTTGCATTGCAGGTCAAAAATGTAACCACAGTCAATGTTTACCTTGAAGATGCTCTAATTAAGACTTTCCTTTGCATTCTCAATAGCCTGGTACTGCTGATGACAACAAATAAATGGATTTTCTCTGACGAAAGTCAGAGGTTAATTACCTCAGTCAACGTATATGTAGCACTTGTAACAGAATAAACATTTTCGTACCATTTGTACAAGTCTGTTGCGGGACTTATGAAAAGCCATTAGAGGAACAGGAACGTTGGTGACAAAGAGCTTAATGGTGATCGCTCGCCGTTTAGAAAAACGATAACTAATGCACCTTAAGAAGGTAGGACAGTGACAGGTGGCCAATGCGATGCTTCATGAGAACTCGTTAAAGCCATAAACAGTGGGTTAAATTGGAACAAGAGACTTGTTCATACTGGATGTGGTAATACACACTAGGTGCACCAATAATGAATAAAAGTGGGCTTGTTCCAATAATAAAAAAAAAGAAAGAAGAAAAACAAAAAACCCATCACATACCGCAAATAAAAAAATAAGAGAAAAACTTGTAATACTGAATTGAATACAACCTTGTTTTTCTTCTTTTAAAACAGAGAAGCTGATGGCTACACTGAGGGGGATAAATGTACAAACGTCAGGCAACCCTTCAGCCAGCCGCAGCGGCGTGCATGAAGAACTGAGCTCAGGAAAGCGTCTTCTGAGCGCCAGTCAAAGGCCTCCAGAACCAGCGCTGCAAAGCCTTCGCCCGGACCTCAGAGCCACCCGGAAGAGTCGTGTCCCGTGCGCGAGAAGTGGCGGAGAACGGGGGTGAGGAGTCCACCCTCTGCTATGAGGACACCGTGACGGGGTTCAGGGAGCCGTTCCGACTGTAGAACTTGGAGAAGGCCTCCTCCAACACCGTGGCGAGACGCGTCTGGTCACCCTTCAGAAAGACAGAATTTGGGACGGCTAGTCAGTTGGGGAGGGTTACAGGGCGAATTTTTTGCAGGATGGGTAGAGAACACTCCATCCGATGCTGTAACATCAACAACTTTAAGTGAAATGTTTGTATAAGTTTTCAAACATTTAAAATTTTTCTATCTAAAAGCAAATGTAGGAGGAATCCAACAAGACGTAGGAAAACATCAGCATAACATCAGAATGGATCAATCAAAGCATTACACAGAGCAGACTGAATGAAGAGTGGGAAAATGAACACGATATTCATCCGATATTAAAGAAAATGTTAAGAAAATGAAGAGATGGATGAGAAGGATGTAAAAGGAAAGATAACCGGAGAGAGGAACACGGGTGGGTGAGCTTTACAGATGGCCTGGCATCAGCTTTAACATGAGAGCCAAGATAAACAGATGACCTCACTCAACCAATTAGGCAGTATTATTCAATCACCACTACCACTATACTCCAAATACTTACCACCTCACACAGGTCTGGGGAGGACCAAGTTCAGTAATAATTGCTCACAGAATACAAGGAGCATAAACACAAACATCCCTTTAGAAAAAATTCTAAAGATGCCGGACATAATGGAACACTGGAGATCGTCAATGATTTTCTAGAATCCATAATAAACATATCCATTCGACCACGCTGATGTCAATCAAACTGCTTCAGGAGGACCAGAAGGCTGCATGTCGCCACAGGATAACTCGTTTCAGCATAAAAAAAGAAAGGTGCATAAAGGAGGGTGAATGGTCTTCACAATAAAAACAGCAGATATTTTGATGGGATTATTTTTACCTCATTAATGAAGCCGAGCTGGACCAGCTCCACGGCGAGATCCTGCACGCTCTCATCTGCAGACGGCGGGACAGAAAAGCAGCATCAACAGCACATCAGCACCGTGTTGATGCTAGCTGGGACATAGCACCGTGTTGATGCTAGCTGGGACATAGCACCGTGTTGATGCTAGCTGGGACATAGCACCGTGTTGATGCTAGCTGGGACATAGCACCGTGTTGATGCTAGCTAGGATACACGCCAGCACCATGTTGAGGCTAGCTGGGATACACAGTGCATTTCAAATGGTTAATGAGAAATACAGGAAAAGCATTTTAGTCGGTTAACAAATTAAAAACTCCAAATTCCTATCGAGAAGAAAATGGTTTACGTTGCCCAACGCTGCACTGTGCTTACTTGGTGCCAGATCACAACTCAAGTGTCGATTGAGTTTATCCTCCAACTTCAGCAGCAAGGTCAACTGTACAGGGAAGAGAGGCAGACCACAGCGAACAGTGATTCACTAAAGCACAGCGTGTTTAGACCGTGTGCTGTTATCAGCGCGTGAAACAAAGACTCACGTGATGTTTGGCCCCTTCCTCCACCGGCTCTATGTTGCACTGCATCTGCAGCACCTGCAATGGAAACAAGCCACTTAATCAGGAAATAACCACCCGTGCCGTGTACTTCTGACTATGCCATTTGTATGGCCAGACGTGTGAGGTGGTTCATGAGGACGTGATGAGCACAGCTGAGGGTGAAGCAGCCACTGTAGTGACCTGTGCTGCGCTGACATGTTCACGTTCGCTCTGTTGCTCTTACTAATCCGTGTGCATGTCAAACATGCCTCGCGCACCACCACCCCTGGTATGCATGGCGGACCGTCAACTCCTGGATTATCTTGATGTCAGAGAGTGTGTGTGTGTGATTTTTTCACCACAATCAAAATTTGTCCTCCGCTTTTTACCCATGTGTGCAGTTAGCGCGCGCGCGCGCACACACACACACACACACACACACACACACACACACACACACACACACACACACACACACACACACACACACACACACACACACACACACACACACACACACACACACACACACACACACACACACACACACACACACACACACACACACACACACACACACGATTACTAGGAGGGCTGTTGATCACACGTGCCCATAGCGGTGGGCAGCCCTAGCCCGGCGCCCAGTTGGGGTTAGGTGCCTTGCTCAAGGGCACCTCAGTCATGGCCTCAGGCCTGGGAATCGAACCCACGACCCTCCGGTCACAAGACCAGTTCCCTACCACCAGACCATGTCTGCTCAGCAGAGCCACCATGGTGCAGGGTCAAACCCCACTCCAGGCCAGACGGCAGATGGCATCAACCCTCTGGAGAGGACATCAATGAATCAAGCACACTACAGTGGGCATATAAGAATTACTGCATGTTCAACTAAAAGAAAAAAAAAAAGATTATTTTACCTCATTTTCCTCCCAATTTTAGACATTAAGACAATTCCCACACATCACCTAGCTTTCCCTCGTCAAAATACCAACACCAACCAGGGGAGGGTTCAGGCAAACCCACGCTTTCTCCAAGACACATGAAACCAAGCACTGCATCTTTTCGAACTGCTGCCCACGTGACAAAGGGCAGAGCTAACTGCCTTGGTCGGCAGGCGTGAGCACGCAGACGTGATAAGGGACTAGGGAACCCAGAGAGCACCGCCGGTTTGGCCGTCTTGGATGCCAGGATGTTTTGAGGCGAACACTCGGGAGCCCTGAAGAACTGTGACGTCCCGGTTCACGCGCTGCACCACTACATTGCTTTTCCTCACCTTCCTGGTCTCGAGCTCGGCGGGTTCTGGCGTGGGCGTTTTGACAGAGGGCGGCACGATGGGGGACTTCACCGCTTCTTGTTGGGGCTGCTGGGGGCGGGGCATGCCGAACGCCGTGAGCGGATATATCCCGTTCCTGCACACGCACAAAGGCACCCTGACTTTAGCACAGAGCTCAGCGCCTTCAGAAACAAATGGAAGCAGCACACACAGAGCTTTGACAAAGCAACGGAGTCGTTTCCCTTCAAACCCCAACACTATAAAACAAAGAAAAGTTGCATTTTCATGGCCCTCACCTCACATCTTCAAGGAACTTGTCAAGTTCCAGAGCAGGAAACTGCGAGAGTCTAAGGGAAGAGAGATTAATTAATCCACAAGTCCTGAAATCAGGGGCAAGATCCTGAGGTGGTAACTAATCTGTTACTGTAGGATTGATGTAATTTATCAAGTGCCTGAGGTGTGATTACTGTTTTTTCGCTGTTTCATATGGTGATTCCTATTTCTCAACATCATGACTGTACGAGACGAGACACACACTCACTTCAACTGCACTTCCTTCCTCTCCATGATCACCAGATTAGGGTCCATGTTTTTGGTTATTTCCTCTAAGGCATTCTCTGCGATCATGTCTACAAGAAAACATGAAAAAAGGAAAAAAGCAGTCTGCCACAAGACTAGCACCAATGTACTCGACCAGTGAACACGCTAGTCGGCACACGGACATCATTGGAGTGTGACATCTCTGGGTTGCCAGCAGTACCTGCTTGATTGAGCTCCTCTAACAGAAACATCTCACGTGCACGAATCAAGCAGCATTCGCACGCAGGCACATGAACCAAACGAGCGCGCGCACACACCCGAACCATCACCCACCCATCGACCAACATGCCCACACAAACCAACTCTCCAAATAAACACACACAAGTCTCTAGGAGAGCGCGGACTCACGCTGATGGCTGACGATGCAGTGGGCTGCCAACAGCTTAAGCTGAGGCACCTCAAACAGAGCAGGATGGAAAAGCAGCTCTCTGGCAGTCGGTCTCCTGCTTGGATCCACCTCCAGACACTTCTGAATAAACTCCTGCACATTCACACACACAGGCATACGCAGAGAGACGGTCGTACAAATATGGGTTTGAATGCAAGGAGGAACAAATGATTTTTACACAGTAATTCAGCTACTGTCTGTGTCCAAAGAGGTATATGGGTTTTGTCAGCTGGAATGTGCTGGGACACGGGACACACTCCGGCCCGGCGCTCACCCGCTGCAGGGCGTCCTCCAAGGACTGGATAGCACTGTTGATGGCTTCTTGAGACACGTAAGACGATTCTCCGTTGCTTTGTATTTCCAGCACGGCCATCTGCGAAGACACGGAAGTGCGAGTCAAAGTCAAATTTATTTCTATAGCGCTTTTCACAACACATGGTGTCACAAAGCAGCTTTACAACCGTATGGGTCCAGAACCCACACGCGAGCGATGTGGACGGGTCCGGGGCCCGACGCTGCACTCACCTCTAAGGCACACATCCCGAAGGAATAAATGTCTACGGCGGTGGTGACATTGGCAACAGCTGGAAGAGGAGAGTGGGATAATACGGTCAATTAATTTTTCATAAGAATAAAAGTGAAGAGAACATTTATGATAGTTAGATTGACAGTGAATTTGGTTTGAGGACAATGAATCTGTTTGAGACGCTCCAGGTGGCCAATCTTGGAAACGGAGTTCATTCAACAAAGCGATTCAGCCCAAGCAGCTTACGATTACTGAACCAGTGCATCTTGTTAGAATTAAATCACTTGCTTACCCCCATATTCTGGTGCAAAGAAATGCAAACTCTTCTGTTCTTCCCGACAGGTTTTAACGTGGTTATTAATCGTGTCGGGGGCAACTGCAAAAAAGAAACAAACACATCACTTCAGTGAAAGGCCCAGACAAACACCCACGTCTTCTTGCTGGACAGAACACGCTACGGGAGCCCACCTGAGCCAATCTTAATCAGGCCGTTGTGCTGTATGAAGATAGTGTCACAAGTCAGGTTCCCATGGATGATGGGGGGCTCACAGGAGTGCAGGTAACTGTAGCAACAAAGGAAAGGTAAGGGGATAGGGCAGGAACAGAGCACTCCGGCAGGACAGGCAAGGAACGACATCTATTCATTCCTCCATTCATTACATCTCCTTTTAAAGAGTAAGAGCAAAGTTGCAGACGCATTTGTGAACATGGTGTGAGAACTGAGCAATAGAAATGAGCCAATGTAAGAGGACTGAGTACTTCATGCATCACAGATGATTAAGAGTCACATAACCTGACCTTAGAGCAGACAATATCTGAGTACACCAACGTTTCCACGCCTAGGAGAAGAGAACGCAGGAAGTTGATACAGCGACGTGACATTAAGGCAAGCGGAAAGCAGGACCTCATTACTTCCTCAGTGACACAAGCAGGCCTGTTTAAACTAAGGCCATTACCACTTACATATCACCACGAGGAAATGGAATCCACAGCTATCAACCAACTCGCCTTCGGGCTCTTCAGATGAATATAAAACGACAACACGTTCGTTTTATTTTTACCTTTCTAAAATGTTCATACCTTCTCGTTCATGGTCTTGTGATTTTTCTTTGTCTTCTTCAGAAACTGCTTCAGGCTCCCTGAGGACATGTACTCTGTTATAAAAATAACCTGATAACGGAAGAAAAGAGAAAGTCACTTGAGGTAAAACTGCAATGCAGAACAAAGCTGCACTTTAGGTATCCATGGGCTATTCATATTTAGACTGTAATTATTCATGTACGATCCAAGTGTCCTATTTACTATATTCGGTAGGTACTGAATGCCTGTTATCAGTATAGACTATAAACAGACATACCTGTACAGACTTTTTCGATCAATTCAAATTACATTTATATATATTAATACATTTGAAGCATGAGATGCAGTAATTTTATTAAAGATATAGATGCTTCATTAAAAACAACAACAGAACAACCTGGTATTAAGACATTCTCACATGCACTAGGGGGTAATACACACATCTTTGTATGTGTGCCAAAAGGCAAATATGCAGTCTACTACTTTTGATGTGAAACTAGGGATTAGATTTCTCCCTGCAGTCTTTCAGTTTGGGCTTTGCTGAGTCACTCACCCTGGCTCTGTTCTCCTTCACGTCAGCCCAGTACTTGTGAAACTTGACGATATTCAAATGCTCCAGCTGAATTAAGTTATCAAAGACCGCTTTCACTTTCTCCTGTAAGAGACACACGTTGATTAATAAAGGAGTCTATGAGACTACAATTACTCTTAATAACATGCCTGCTTTACTGCACAGACCTGTCTCCAGGCCAAAGCTTTGCATAAACTATGTGCAGTTTAATTAAGGTATGTAATGCATTCATGGATTATACATTACAGAAATTATATTTAGACAATTTCTTATTTATAAGTCATTTCTATTTGCATAACTGTCGGACTGCCACTGTGAAACAGATCACATTTTAAGCAAGTTTACTGCAAATTCCAGATAAGTTATAGTACAACCTGGCATTGTGTTCTCAAATTAAGGCACATGTTATTTCAAAAATGTTTGCTAATGTCTGTTTAACCTAAAAGAAACACAAAAGTCTATCATGACTCTTCCTTCATAAAAATTATACACCTTTACAATCGAGAACCTTCTGAGCATCTTAAAGCATTGTCAAGCGCACATATTTACAATATTTGCAATCCAATTATAAAAGGCACATATATTAAGCATACGTTACATTAACTGGCTAGTTAATAACCTGGTAGACACACCAGCTACTCCCAATCACATCACTGTGAGGTTTGCTAACAGCAGAGTGGTGGCGCTTAATGCATGATCTGAGACTCAGACAGTGAGCTGAACCTAAATGACAAGTCAATCGCGTACTTCAGGTTTAATTCAAATCTTCACATGCCTAATAGGGCAGCCAAGGTGCATGTGTGTTCCATCTGTCTAACCTATAATTGAACCATTTTTTAATAATCCTTTAAAACATCTAACACACTTCTGCCAAGTGTTGAAAAGCATAAAAGCCAAACAGATGGCTGATCCATTGAACAGAATGTGAATAAAATCCAAAGTGAACTCTCTTCGAGCTATTTTATTTGAAAGACTGCAACTACAGTGAATATTTTTCTCTCTGTTCAATTAAAGTTGAAGCTTCCCGAAGGCTTGTTAGTCGACTGGTTCAACCACTCAGGGTAAGGGGCTTATAGGCCACAGGGAACAGTGAACTAATACTGCTTGCACACCAGCCCAGTAACGTTCTTAACAGGCACTCTAGGTAGCTATTGTGCAATACTGATATTGCTTAGCTGAGTGAACGAGACTGACGCAGAGACAAACTGTGACTGTACCTTTACAAAAAAATGACTTCACTGTGCAAAGTCATATTCAAAGTCTTCACTGTTCAATTTAGATTCAACATCTGATCAACGCTTTATCAAGGGGATAAAAACAAGATCACTGGGGTATTCTTGGTCTGATGACCTCATGAATGAGCCTAAAACGAGACACCAGAGTGTTGCACGTTCATGATGATTCAGGTCATACCTCCTGCAGTTTGAAATTCTTCCTCTCGGAGAACATGACCTCATTCCAGACAACCTCCACGCCCTCCTCCGTGTCCATGGCTAAGTAGGCATTGTCGATGCCTGGAACATTACGCTGGTTCACCTAGGGGAAGATGTTACACACTAATGACAAATCTGTCCTCATGTACTTGATGCTTTCTTCAGACAAACAAGAAAATATTTTTTTAATTAATTTGCACTGACTAAAATAAAAAGGAAACTCAGACTAGTTAACCGTTTACACACCTCTCTGCCAGCACAAGGGATATTAACTAGACCCAATTTAACTGAGAAAACAAACTAATCAAACTAATGAAGCATGTTTGTTCAACAGCAGGAATTTTCACTGAGAACCAAAAGAATAGATGAACAAATGATTACTAAACCTAAAAGAACCAAATATTACAATTTATCAGCAGCACTGGAGTCACTGTACCTCCTCTCTGCGTTTCTGCCAACGTCCACACGGGCTCTCTTCCAAAATCTCAGACTCGTCTTCACTCTCCTCCTCCTCGTCCTCGGTTGCTGCTGCTGCGGCCGCCACCGGGGCCTGTGTGACCGCGGACACAGGGGGGGACACGGACGAGACCCCCTGGGCGGTCGAGGCTGCCGACTCAGGCTTCACTTCCATGGTGATGGACGGAACAGGAGCGGAGCTCTGTTTCCCTTCCTCAGACATCGCCGATGGACAAGCGACCGCTCTGTCCACAACCTCCGTTTAAAATCAAGTCTGGATCGCTCACACCACAAGGGTGAGAGGCGGTTACTGTAAAAGAAACGAGGGTTACTGTATGATGAGAAACTGACAGAACACCCTTACATTTTATGGGGAGATAGACCTGTCAAATAGAGTGGGGTTATAATATACCAAACACATTGTTTGATCCTACATATGGCTTCTTCTGTGCAGGATTATAAACCCAAGCCCGATAAACCGAGGGGTGTTAACAAATGTCCAAATATCGTTTGACACTCTTCGTTTCACACTACTTTACTGGAAGAACTTGTTCCACCACCATCATACTGTTTTGGTCCGGAACTTAACGTAGAGGCCAGTTCATCAAGACCGATGGACCAATTTATCTACCACTCTCCTGTTATAACGTCTATATATGAATACAACACTATTCACTACCAGTTATTACTCTAATTTAACTTACTGTGTTTAGTCGAAGACGCGTCGCCAGTTCGCTGGTAAATGTGTAGCTCCGCTTATCCAACTATACAAACAGACACTAGAACATTATGACATGCAAGTCAGACAACTGGAAATAAAGTTTATTATCTATACAGTCTAGCCAGCCATACAAATAACCCTTCAGTGAAGAGTTTACCTCGACAACCTGTTGTGTTCCGCTCCAGTTACCGGCCCAGTTAGCCTGTTAGCTGGCGGGTGTCACCCAGAACCGTGAGGAAGGGGCGTGATACAGCCAGATATTCAACACCGCGTTCATTTAAATACTTAATAAATATCCCACTCCGACAGTCTAAATTATAACAAAAGTGAGAGAAGTGTGTCTGTTTAAAAAAATATGACAGAAAATATCGCTAAATACAGCGGCCACACACCCCGGAGTGACCCGAGCGACGGGCTGCCGGAAGCTGGACGCGCAGCTAGCTAGCAGGCTAACATTAGCTAGCACGCTAACATGCTAACATGCTAATGAACGCCTCAGGAGCGCGAGCTCGTCCCTAACAAAAACGACACGACCGACAAACACACGGAGTGTGTATTTTCGCCTGAAAGGTCGCAAGTGTAAAACAGACGACCGGCTGCGTGTGTTTGAAATAGTTGCTCGACTCTGACTGACGCGGAGTGTAAATGGCGACGGTTCAAGAGCGACACCGTCTACCGACTGCTGGCTGTACCGCAGAGTGCGTCGCCCGCCGCTACACGTCTTCTTCTACTTCTTCTTCTTCTTCTTCTTCTGGGGTTGTGGGTTTTAAGTCAAGCGGACACGCAGCGCCACCTACTGTAGCAACATTTTTATACGCTTTGGATGACGCACTTGAATCAGTATAAGTGCATGTGTAATGCTTCTGGAAGTACTGTCGTATAAAAACTGATGTTTAGAGCTATGTAAAACCCAACACAAGCTACTTCATAAAATAAATGAAGTAAATTCTATCCATCTATCATTTAGAATAAGAATAATATGACTGATTTTGGTCTAGTCGATGACTGGGGATTAAAAATGTAAATGTGCCATATTTGTCAATTGTGATTTTTTCACCGCAATCGAAATTTGTCCTCTTCTTTTTACCCATCTGTGCAGTTAGAACACACACTAGTGATTACTAGGAGGCTGTGGATCACATGTGCCCAGAGCGGTGGGCAGCCCTAGCCCAGCGCCCGGGGAGCAGTTGGGGTTAGGTGCCTTGCTCAAGGGCACCTCAGTCATGGCCTCAGGCCTGGGAATCGAACCCATGACCCTTCGGTCACAAGACCACTTTCCTACCACCAGACCATGAATGACTACATAACAATATTAAGAAGAAAATGATATTAATCACTTAATCATAAAATGTTTTCAAAAATAGGGTTCCTTATCCAGCAAAACAGGTATAATAGTCATCTCGAGAACTGTGAAAATAAACCCAACTGCAGTTAGCACCCAGATAGCGCTGCAGCACACCCTTGCTAACAGACCAAAACTTTGGCTCTTTCTTTAAAAAAGAATGGGCATCCTTTATTGAAATAAATACCTCTCCAGAAACTTCATCGACATTACTGTGGGAGAGAGGTAAAGAAGTTCTGAGGACAATTGTTGCATACCTAATAGAAAGAAAGAAATGCCATTAGAAAATACATGGGAACACATTTTTACACTCTGTGCATTGTGATTCTGCACATTCTGTAATTCTGTGCGTTGGTTAACATCTGAAAAGATCTGGCTCTTTACAGCACTGCAAAATCACTGGTGCAAGAAAGGTTTGCACCATTGTACATTCCACAGTGACAATATTTGATATATACTTGTGATTTGGTGTGGACAGAGACATAAGGTCTTGCTTTGGTGCTGGAGGTCTTGTTTGAGTTCTAGCCTTGTCTTTTGGAATGCTGATGAGATGGAAGACATTTCGTCCATGGAAGGCAAAACATTATAACTGTGTACTTTTTATTATTTGATATCGTACTCGGTTATGTGACTCAAGAGAATTAAAGGTTTCAAGTCTTGCTTCCATTGGCCAAACAAGGGAGAGAAGGAGACTCACATGTGCTACCAAGAGAGTCCTATTAATAGATCAACTACAAGGATGCCATGTGCTGTGCTGTAATGTGTGTGTGTGTGTGTGTGTGTGTGTGTGAGAGTGTGTGTGCGAGTGTGGCATGAGATGTAAGCCAAAGTGTTTATGTGTGCATGCATTTCTCTCGTGGGGTGTACGGTGATGGCAGGGGGTGTAACTCCAAGAATATAAAGCAACTCAAGACCAGGCCTGGGGAAAGCGTGAGAGAAAACACTCGAGACAACTCTGTCTCCTTCTTCTATGCTTAACCGTGACGTTAGTTGCGTGCAGCTGACCTCTTTATCATGTCGACGCCCACAATGAACACAAAAAAAACCAAAGAGAGTAAGAAGGACGAAGCTGACGAGGAGGTTCCAGAGAGAAGCGCCTCGGTCACTGAAGCGGCTCCTGGGGCCAGCCCAGACGCCAGTCTGTTCGAGGCCCCAGGAAACATTTATTCTGCCATCTTAAGCCGCAACGAAGCTGTCAAAGATGAAAAGAGACTGAAGGAATTCCTGGAGCTCAGGGATAAATATGTGCGCAAGAAGGTGTTGTTTAAAGACCCTTTGTTTCCTGCTGAGGATTCATCTCTTTATTACAATCAGAAGTTTCCCCTTAATTTGGTGTGGAAGCGGCCGTCAGTAAGTAAACTCCCTCTGCAGGTGGCTGTGGCTTTGCCTGTATGATTTAAGACCAGTTGCATTTAATTTTAGCTGGAGTGTTTGGAAGGCAGACTGTACGCCCAGTCAAGGGAGAGCAGCTTTCTCAGTGCCATACTTTACCACACTGGTCAGTCCCGATAACAAGTGAAATCCCACTCTCCTCCAGTTACTATATAAACGAGACAAAATGCTAAACAAACAAGAGGGATGCGAGTGAAGACATCCTGTGTGTGTAGGCTGCATTAGAGAAGGTGGGAGTGATCCAGCCGCATGTTTGCGAGGACATAATTGCAGATTAGCAGGATCTAGAGTGTCAGGCAGCTGACTCCCCACCCCAGACCCAGAATCGCAGCACTGCCGGGCCTGGCCGGGCCTCCCAGAGCCCATATAGGCTTTGTCTGGCAGTCCTTAGTGTTCCAGACCCAGTAATTGTTCACTGTGATTGGCCATTGCTATCATCTATCATAACCTTTCCTTGTATTATTTGAAATGTATGCATAATGGGCATAAGACATTTAATTTCATAAGCTTCATGATGTCTCTCTAGGGACTCAAGTCACTGAATATTTGAGTTAGTATTCCAAACGTGCATTGCATTTGGCTGAGGTGTTCCCTACTGAGTTTTTGTGTTTCAGCTCATTGTCTTTAATATTCAGTAGTAGTTGAATTCACACTGACTGACAGGTGGTTTGTAAGTTTAGTGGCAAAGCTGGCACGGTGGCATCAGCGGTGGCTTTGTCGATTATGACCCGCCCGATTATGAGCTTCTACACTTCATGGGATCAATCCATCAATGTCGTGAAGGCGTTTATCGACTGACAGGAACCAGCTCTCAAGAAAGGACCTATAGCCTACAGAGTGCAATGTATGAGGCACATAAAATGCCATAACTCACCAATGTGGTCATCATTTGAGTGTAACCATATGAAGTGTATGCTTAGAAAACTGTTAGAAAGGTCTAGGAGTTTATTATATAAGCATAGCAGTTTCTAACGGGAGCTGAGCACTATTTATTTGTCTGTTAAAAGCATTTTGCTTGTCTGAATGATTGGCTGCATTTTGCTGAAAATGGACGAAGCAAACACATTTTGCTTTCGACTTTGTTTTCTGACCAGTTTCAGAACTGGTTCTGGTTGCACATAGTTTGCATCAAAACCTTCTTTGTCTTCCATAAGCTTCACACATTCTCACCAGAGATCCTTGATTAGGAAAACACTGCTAAACCCCTCCAGATCACCTGCTTAATGGATGTTGGGACACATAGCTCTGTGCAGGTACGGCCTAGACCAGCATGCTGATATATGCTTCTGTTTCCCTTCCAGGAAATTTGTAACAATCCCCAGTTCATTATTGGAGGAGCTAACAGGACTGACATTTGCCAGGGAGACTTGGGTAAGTAATAAATTTAGCTTGCGAGTCACTGTGTCTTCAGATGGGGACATGTTGGCATTGGGCCATGGCCCTCAGGACTTAAAGCAGCACCTAGCCCACACACACCTTGCGCACACACACACACACATCCAAATGCGCACACACTTATGTGGACTTGTCCTTTTACACACATAATTAACTCTTTAGTGTCTGGCGTATGCTACTTCTTCTTCAAGCTCATTCGCTTTCTGTTTATTAATTCTCCTACTGAGTATTTTAGTCCTAGTCTGCTTAATTTTTTCTCAGTTGGTTTTGGTAGGTAAAGAAAAGAGGACATACATATAAGCTCATTGCACACGCTGAATATCCTTTTCTATGGAAGAGACATAAGTAATATTTTATGTGCTTTAAAGCTTAACTGAATAACTGAATCGCAGCACGGTTCTTTGCACTCCCCATTAGCAGTTCTACAGTTAAATTAATTTCTGAGGTAGCTGTCAGCCACATTATGAGCTTGTGCAGTGCTACAGTCTGAATTCAGGGTGGCGTGTCATTGCCACATAGGAAATTATCTTTCATTATTTCATCATTATTATGAGTATGCATACAATTTGTCAGTAAATATGGCACATTTACATGTTTAGGGTTTTAATTGATGTAGCAGGACAGATGACCAGAATCACTTTATTACTTGCAGGGATGTTTCAAAATGTTACAGTGTCACGTTCAGAGGTCAATGTTTATTAGCTCATATTAGAAAAAGACAGTAATTACATAATTATGTGCTGTGTGCTGATGTGTGCTTTGTGCATCTCCCTGCCAAATATGTCTTTTATTCAACACCACTCCATATGAAATTCAATTGCAGCTCACAGTAAACTGGCATGGCTGTAATACATGTGACGCTGTGCAGTGTGTTCTACATTGGTAGCTCAGCACACAGACTATAGCTGAGCAGGTGAGGGGCTTTAGTTGATCTCCTCACAAATTCCACTAGCTCTCACCACGGTCCTGTCCAAACGGAGGGTGTGACGTACATTTTCGGAGCCACTCCATTCAGCTGGACTCCGATTGCCTGCTCAGTTTTGAAAAAGCAGATGAGAGCTGACCCTTGACCGGGACGGCGGGGCTTGGCCACTCTTGTCCAAAGCCCTGAACTTGACCGGCGTGCACAGCTGAAGCCGTACAGTTCTTCCTGAACCCAGGTGGGGTGAGAGAGAAGGGCGCGGAACCCCCCACTGCAGGGTGTCACAAAACCCGGTGTCATGTGGCACGCCGGAGCTATGTGACCAGCTACTACCACCATGGGACCCAGTGACATCACGAGGCAGCACAAGGCAGGAGGTCCCGGCCAAGTGCGTGCGAAAGACGTTGTTGAGGATGGGAGGAGGAGCCTGTAACCTGGTACCCACGCCACCGGCTCGTGGAACGTTTGCTGACGGGCAGGAACCCTCCAGACCCCATTCACACACATTTAAAAGGCATCAGGCAAAAAATAGCTCTTATAACCAACCCCTGACCTGCAGAAATCATCTAAGTCTCAATCAGGGCAACATCAGTGAGACAAGTTATGTTGGGTAGATATTGTGTTTCACATGCCAGCAACATTGGACCACACATGGGCTTTAAATCAGATCTGCTTTCCGCACCCTGTTCAAGGCATTGGAGTCATGCACAGTTGCTGTAGCAAAATCACGTGTATAATATTAAAGGCACCGGTACATTGAACCTGATTCATGGGTAAAAGTAAAGCAGGTTTTTAATCTTCTGCATGCATCAATCGTGCTGCAGTGTTTTCTGAGATCAAAGGAGTGGCCACCTTTCTTTGTCACTCTGTTCTATATGGGGGTCCACTTCAAATGTCACCTATGCCTTTGATGATGTAACATAAACTAGACAGCACTTTGAATTGTGTGTAGGAAAGGTGCCTATATAAATAAAGTTGCCTTGCATTGCCTAGCACCAAATGCACTATATTTTTAGCTGATTTACTTGCACACATGCATTATACTTAAACTGATTTGTGTGTTGTGTTTGTATCAGTGCATAGTGCGTGCTCATCAAATTTCCGATTTCAAATTCCACACGAACTTCTGCAGGAGATTGCTGGCTGCTGGCCGCCATTGCTTGTCTGACTCTGAATGAAACCCTCCTGTACCGAGTCGTTCCTCCGGACCAGAGCTTCAAAGAGAACTATGCAGGCATTTTCCACTTCCAGGTATGAAGGATTCGTGATGCATTTTCCCTACAGCGTTTGACGAATTGTAACTTACAGATGAGCAATTTTTGACCGAATCTCTTCCTGCCTTTTTTTTCTCGCAGTTCTGGCGCTACGGCGAGTGGGTGGACGTCATTGTGGACGATCGACTTCCCACGTGCAACAAGCGCTTGGTGTTCACTCACTCGGTCCATAAGAACGAGTTCTGGAGCGCTCTTCTGGAGAAGGCCTACGCCAAGTGAGTTTAACAGATTTTGGGCCTTATTCTGGGACCGTGCTGGTACATGAAAATATTTACTGTCACATTAGTAGACTTGTCATAGAATGTCTGTGGTGGAGCTAAAGATTTGTTTTGCGGGCCCAGACTGCATGGATCCTACGAAGCTCTGAAGGGAGGAAACACCCTGGAGGCCATGGAGGACTTCACCGGGGGGGTAACGGAGTTCTACGAAATCACAGACGCCCCCAAAGAGATGTACAACATCATGAAGAAGGCCTTGGACAGAGGATCTCTCATGGGCTGCTCTATAGACGTGAGACTTATCCTGTGTGGCGCTCTGTGGTGTTGCCTACTGCACTAAAGCATTTCCAGTTACCATCATGGTTCAAGCATAAGGATTGTTACCATCAATGCTGCGATTGCATCAAGCATTTCACCCTGGCACCGCCACATCAACTTATTAAAAGCCAAAAAGGAAGATTTTCATAGAACATACATTCTGTGTTAAAATCTTTTAGTGTTTTGAGTTTACAGTACAGCTTGTGGGTTTCATTTGTTGGCCTTTGTTTCTTAGGCTTTGGTGCCTAGTGCTAACGAGACCAAAACTGATAGTGGTCTGATGAAAGGCCACGCCTACTCAATCACTGCCGTTGAGCAGGTAAGAGACAATGTACATCATACCTATTGAGGTAAGAGACGATGTACATCATACCTATTGGGCTCTCAGTCCCGGTCTCGGCAAGCCCGGCTTACACATGCGGCCTTTCTGCACATTCACACCTAAATCATGAAAGGTCTACTGATGATCTGAAAAGTTGCATCACATGGGCTCGCGTAGGGAGAACACATGTGGGTACTGTTTGGGTCTTGTGGGTTCCAATAAATGTCCTGTACCATGTGGGCCTGTTCTTTTCACATGGGTAATAGTTGCCTAATTACATTGGCAGGGCAAAGAGCAGGACAGCACAGACACTCGAATCCGCCTGGTGCGTTTGCGGGACCCTTGGGGAAGGACCCCTTCTCCCTCCTGCAGGTCTAACGAATGGACAAAACTTGCGAGCTCTGAGCAGGAAAAGCAGAAACTTGAGCCTGTTGAGGAAGGGGAATTCTGGTTAGTCCTCGGACCCATCATGCAACTGGCTTTGGCCTTTTCGGTTTCTACAGCCCAAACGTGGCACAAACGTTCTTATACTCTAAAACAGACAAAAGCAGGTGTAACACTGTACTTGCATGGCACACCATTTGGGTCAATGACACAACTGTGCGTGTTGTGAAGAAAAACCTGGTCTAAATAAAAATGCCGTTGTGTCCATTGAACCTTCTGCTGCTGGTGTCTCCTCGCTCCTCCATCAGGATGTGCTTCGAGGAGTTCCAGAACACCTTCACCAAGCTGGAGATCTGCAACCTGACCCCAGACGCGCTGCAGGATGACGAGATGCTCAAGTGGACCGTCTCGGTCAACGAGGGCCGCTGGGTCAGGGGCTGCTCCGCCGGCGGCTGCCGCAACTTCCCCGGTGGGCCAACGTGACACCATCCCACCAACAACACCAACAAGTTCACAACAAGCTACACTATAATATATATAACACGAGTAATAGTACTATCGATAACAGAACCGTGTGTAAGTCGAGTCACTCGGAGGAAGAGGCCACTCTGGGCTACTCTGACACTCTCTCTGCCCCGTCCCGCCCCAGACACGTTCTGGACGAATCCCCAGTACCGGCTGCACCTCACCGAGGAAGACGACGACGAGCCGGAGGAAGGAGAGAAGGGCTGCACGGTGGTGGTGGCCCTCATGCAGAAGGGCAGGAGGAGGGAGAGGAGCTCCGGGGCCGTGCTGCACACCATCGGCTTCGCCATCTACGAGGTGCGGCTGCCCTTCCTCACGCGCATGAAAACATTAGCATTAGCATGTCTCAAATGCGTGAGTTTGTAAACATTGTTTTGAGGTGTTTCAAATATTGCTACTTATTTTCTATAGTGTACACAAACATATCTTGATGTACATGTTTTGTAACATGTTAATATGAAGTACCACATAGACTATGCTAAGAAGCTTTTAAAGTTTTACTGTATTATAATTTTAAATGCACATGCTAGTGATATACCACAGTGTTTCTACAGAACATTTGCACATTCTTAGTAATATCTCATTCTGAAATGTGGTTGTGATTTAATGCCTACTACAGATCTATTATTTAGCTTAAGTGGATTTAGCATGAGTAACATATGAATTCCATGTGCCCAATGAATGTTGTACCAGTCAAACCATTAAACAGTTAAATAGTGGGCCACTGTAACTGATATTTTGTCCTGTTTTTACTCAATCAATATTTTAGGTTCCAAAGGAGGTATGACTAAAAGAAAGACTGATCCTTTTCTCATGACATCAGAACTAGCGTGAGGCATCTCAGTGGTTGTCTGTTCTCACATACACTCTCTGGTGGGCCTGCTATGAATTAGCCTACTGCTGTTGTAATAGCTATTAGTTACATGTAAGGACATGTGTTGTCAGAATAGCACACAAAAATGTACAACCTCTATCTCCTACAACTTGTTTGTGCAAATTGTGCTAATATAACTCATCTAATAATAAAAAGTAATAAACTACAATGTAATAAATTAGTGAATTTCAAATGAATATTTGTTTTGCATTATGAGTAACAAAAACGACATATTTACAATCTCTATCTCCTGTAGATGCATGGCAACACACAGCATTTGTCCAAAGACTTCTTCCTCTACACGGCATCCAAAGCCCGCTGCAAGAGCTACATCAACATGCGTGAGGTGACGGAGCGCTTCTGTCTGAGCCCTGGAGAATACGTCATCGTCCCATCCACCTTCGAGCCCCACAAAGAGTCCGACTACATTCTCAGAGTCTTCTCCGAGAAGAAGAGCACCTCAGAGTGAGTGGTCTAGTTGGACTCTGAAGGCAAGCGCGGATCTTTCACTGAAATCACTCAAATTGATAAATATGTCAATAGAACTAGTGGCTTTAGTGATGCCCTAGTGATGGTTCTGTGCGGACCCAAAACTTCGGATGGTTAGGCAGGCCGTCCACATGCTGAAGCTTACTGTGGTGTGTTGTCTCTCAGGCTGATGGGTGCAGTTATCGAGGCCGAATCCTGCTTGGTGAGTTATGTCTACAGCAAAGGCAAACAAACGAGTCCTTTGGCTGAAATAATAAATATAAACAGAGGACATTGGAAGCAAATGCACAGTTCATTTCAAATTGTGTTCAAAGTCTAAACTGACTGCTGTCTGTTAGGGGACACTGTTTTAATTCTGCTTCTCTTCAACAGACGGATACGGAGAAGAAGAAACTTAAGGTAATGCATGTTGATAAGTATTCCTCCTTTATCCACGACACGGAAGATTCTGGCTCCTTTCACGGATGTTTATTGCTGGGCTGCAGTAGCACCGACACGTTGACCTAACGCGGTGTCATTACACCAACATTATTGCATCATTGGACTAAAAGGAAATGCACATGGAGGACAGACTATCAGAACATTTTACTTCATTCTTACAGTGAAGAAGAAAAAACAGTAATGAATTAGACCTAAAAGTGAAAAGAAGCTGTTTGGGTTTGGCCAGTGTGTGCTCTACAGATAGTGTGTGATGACATCTGCGTGTGTCAGAAAGGGAGACACAGAAATAGCACATCTGGCTAGGGCTGCATCTATGTGAACAATATAGGAAGGCCTATATTGTGTCTATACATGATTGGGCCTGTATATTACAGACAGAGAGAGATTGAGGGTGCCAGAGACTATGCTTTGTTAATTCACTCCTTGCACACCTTGCACGCCTAACATGACTGCCTGTGTATTCAAAGTATGAATGTAGTCTGCAAAGCCTGGCATTACATGACTGACATGACTGGCATGACTGACATAACTGATATGACTGAAATGACATCACTGGCATGATGAACAAAAGTAATATGACTGATATGACTGACATAACTGGAATGAGTGACATGACTGGCATGACTGTAATGACATGACTGATATGAATGACATGACTTATGTCTGACATGACTGGACTGACATGACTGATATGACTGGACTGAAATGACTGACATGACTGGACTGACATGACTGTTATGACTGGACAGATATGCATACAAACTATACATACATTTAGGTAGAAGTGTGTGTGTGTGTGTGTGTGTGTGTGTGGTAGTGTATGTACTGAAACTATGACAACATATACTAATACATACATACATAAGTATACATAGAAACTATACATACATATAGGTATAAAGGTGTGTGTGTCTGTGTGTTTGTGTGAGAGAGAGAGACAAAAAAGAAGCCAAATATCAGTTTGTATAAGCATGTGTTAGTCACTGAGATATGGGTGGGTATGGCTAGGGAAGTGTCATTGTGAATGCTATAGGAAGGCCTGCTTGTGCCTGTATGTGTGTGTGCCTGGTTAATAGACACAGAGAGATCTAGGTAGCCAGAGCAATGTTTACTTAGGGCACAGAGATGGGAGGGGGAATGTGGGTGAGAGTGTGAGAGAGACTGAGAGTGTGAGTTTCAGCTTGCGTGCGTGTGAGAAGGAGAAGGTGACAGAGGGACTTTACATGCATTCTTATGCATTGTATATAATACTGCACTGTAGAGCCATACGATAACCGATTTAGATGAAACTTGACAAATTTGTTCAGGATGGGATTCTGAATGGGCTTGTGCATTTTGGTCAGAATTGGGTAAAATATGAAAGAGCTTTAAGAATATGAATATTATATGTATCGATGCTGTCCATTAAAAAAATATTTAGCAGGTATAAGTGTCCTCAAATTCAAAATCTTTGGATTGTTTTTTGATTTCACACTCTGTAGAGTATTATAAGACTTTGCTTGACATGATAGTATGAAAATCCTAGGAGGAGTATGAAAAATGATGATTTCAAACTATTATTAACTGTAAATAAACTGTGCATTTTTTAATAGGACATGTAATGGGAAAGTTGTTCGCACTACTGCAAGGAATCAAAAGAGTCCAATTGCATGTTCCCAAGTGGAATTATGTAGGGGATACACTTGCTTTTTTTGCAATAGCGCCCCCCAGTGGCCAATCGACACCCGGCTGGATTATGTCATAGGGGGCGTGCACTTGTCCACACCCAAGAGGTTTCGTGCAGATCGACCAATGGTAAGCCTGTCAAACGCGTGCCGATCACTGATTGGCCGATTACGTCAGCCATTTTGGAAGTATGGCATGTCTGCTTTAGGACCTGGTTTCCAGAGGCCCATAGATGATGTCTGTCAAGTTTCATGTGGATCGGCCAATCTGAGTGCATGGGGCAAATTTTTGCATGTTATAGCGCCCCCTAGCAGGTGAGGTATGGCAACCACTGCGAGCTGCCCCAGACCCTCACACGGAAGCTGTCTGTGAAGTGCCATCTCATTACATGCAAGTTTTCTTAAGTTAGAGTTCCATATGTGCAAAATTTACTATTGAATTTACGCCCCCTCATTTGATTGGCTTATACTGACTAGGTAGTGAAGAAATTAGCATTTTTGTTGGATACATTTTAAAGTTCAGACTCTTCTGAACGTTTTGATACCACATATGTGCACGTATGTGAAAAATCCAGGGACTAGTTCGCGCTCAAAGATGTGTGTGATTTTGCACATTATGCAAATTAACTCGAAATCTAAGTGGGCGGAGCTTAATGGTTGTATATTAATTGTCCTATTGAATTTAGTCAAGGAATGCATAGGAACTGGAATTTTGGTTCTAGGACCTACGGTGTAGGAGATATGGACAAAAAGTCAATATGGTCTGCTATAGCGCCACCATCAGGCCAATTTGGGGTCCCTGTATGGGAATCTGGTCCTTGGAGGTAACTGAACCTTTTTGCCAAGATTGGGTTTTCTAGGCATTACGGTCTAGGCTGCACGATGCATTTTATGTCAAAAAATGGGCAAAAGAATAAGAAAAATAAGAAAAATACCAGCAATTACAATAGGGTTCCCACACTATGTGTGTGTGAACCCTAACAATACAATGCCCCCTAGCTGGAATAAGCACTCCCAAATTGAGACTGGTCAACTGCCGACACGATAAGTCTGAGGCCATAGTTCTTGTGTTTCTGGCATGTTGGCACATCCATGCATCCTTGACATCATTACCACAATTACAGACATCATAGCTACAGTTATCAACATCACAGCCACAATTCGCAACATCTGTCTTATCGTTTTGAACTTTCAGATACCCAGACCTTTTGAGGAGGAGGAGAGTGAGGAGGACAAACATTTCAAGGGCATCTTTCAGCAGATCGCTGGAGATGTGAGGTCCAAAACAACTAGCACATGTCACTTTTGCTAGACAGCAAGTCCTCCTCTAACCTTTACTCCCATAATTGTGACTTGCGCTCTTAGGATTTGCAGATCACTGCCAAAGAGCTGAAAAGCGTCCTCAACAAAGAGCTGACCAAACGTAAAGAAAACTGCTGTCTAGGAATTATTTCTTTGCCTTTTTGCCTAGTTCACATTCCTATTTATTTTATTATGTTTTTGTCTTTTAATCTAATCAGAAAAAGGACTGAAAACAGAAGGCTTTAGTCTGGATAGCTGCAGAAGTATGATAGCACTCATGGATGTATCCTTGACCATAAGTTATTTCTTCTGCATTTGCTAATGGTTGAGCATGAATAATGCAAAGTTTCACCTTGACTTGGCAAACTATGAAAGACGGACGGGACAGGCCGGCTAAACCTGCAAGAGTTCAAGCACCTATGGAACAAAATCAAACAGTGGCGGGTGAACGGACCACTTCTCCTCTCCCCTCAGCATTAAATATGCTATTTTAATAATCACAATGTATAATTTATGTAATAAATAATAATCAGCAAAACATATATACAACCACTCTTCAGAAATTAGCATACGCATGACACGCTTTTATTTTGTGCACAGTCGATCTTCATTCGCTATGACACAGACAAGTCCAACACCATCAGCAGTTTTGAGATGCGCAACGCTGTTGCTGACGCAGGTACGGCTCTTCTTCCAAGCGTCACGTGCGAGTGTCACGTGCGAGTCGTTGTCGTTGTTCGCTCAGAAACGTGCGCTCTCTGGTGTCGACGCAGGTTTTCACCTCAACCCGCAACTCCATGACATCATCGCCATGCGTTACGCCAGCGAGCACTTGTATTTGGATTTCGACAGCTACATCTGCTGTTTAGTGCGGTTGGAGGGCATGTTCAGTAAGTTCACATTTGACACTTGGTCTTGTGTGTATTTGATTTACAAACATTTTTAAAATTAGGTGGCTCACTGTGAAAAAATGTTTATTTTTCACATAAAGAGATTTTACATTTAATATGATAAAGAACAACTCTGGCTTATGCAAATCTAACATATTTATTCCACAGTCTCCTAATGTTTATTGGGATATAACAGTTAATCACTGAAATGGTTAATTACGAGTCTTCTGGATACATCTGAAAATGGATCTTTATATAAGAGTATTCTGGATTCCAATGCAGATAAGACTGACCATTTTTCTAGAAAATTCCAGGAATAACGTATATTCTCTTACAGGGGCATTCAAAGCATTTGACAATGATGGAGACGGCCTTATCAAGCTCAATGTCTTTGAGGTACATTCAATACCAGACGTAACACTTAAAAATATATATATTGCTGCAGACCGCTCTGTAAATGTCTTTTTGCCTTATTTGCAGTGGCTTCAACTGACCTTGTACGCATAGGCAGACAAAATGGCTACATCACCTTTCTATAAAGTATGTGTCAACATTTCCACTTGCGACCTTCGGGACAAGAGCCAGAAATATTGAACACATAAGACTGGATTCGTTTATGTATTTTATACCAAATGGCATTATTGTTGCTCAGAGCTGGAGCCTGGAAAAAACAGACTAGAATGAGACTACTTCCTTTGGGTTTGAGTTGATCTAACAGGTGAAATTATACTTAAACACAGGATAAGATGGTGAAATATCCTATGCCACTCCCATACTCCTCACAAGGCCCTACCGCCCATCTACTCTCCAACAACCATAACCGTGCATGTTATTAACCAACCAACCACTATTAGAACACTGCAACATCTACAAACTGATACTGGCTCGGCAAGGATCCAGAAGCACAGCGTACTATGTTCATGGTCCATTGCTTCAACTGCCAAGTACTCAGATCATCACATCAACCTGGACTGACCTTCAAACAAAGCAACAACGACATCCTAAACATGTTAATGGTGGTATTAGTGTTGTATATGCTAATATCAGATTATGCTGCATTTCCTTTAGGGTTTTCTTCTTTGGGCAATAGTAGTGGCTCCATAGACTTTGCAGTCACTACTGAAACACTACTATTGAAACTAATAAGTGAACTAATTCTACACATAAATAATATTTTTGCTTACAAAAATTAACAAATTTTTTATTTAAAAGGATTAAACAAATGTAATGTTTATCAACAAACAACTTGGTTTAGGTATTTTTACACAATTCTTACAAATAATGTTTTGCAACATTGTATTGTAATATTTGCTAACATCATGTACATGTATGAATAAACCAGAAGAGATGCAACTGTATATTATTTGCTGTGATATTTATTCTTTTTCATGGAAAATACATGTGGCATGTTAATGTCGCAAAAAAACTGCTCCTTTGGGGCAAAATGGGTCACCAAAGAATTAGAAGATGGTACTGTGGTGTTGTACTTAATCAGTGATTTGGGGTTTTTTTTTGTCAGTATTCAGTAGATAACTTTCTAAGAATCAGATGTGCAACCTGGAGACTCCAGCAAAAAAGTCTGATTTTAACTACAAATGAATACATACAAGTTCTGAAACAGAGCAACAGTCTCTGCGCAGACGTGACATATGGTTCATGATGAGATAGAGGCGAACATGGAGACGGGTACCTTGGCCTCCTACCTACTTGTGCTTTGACTTGGAATTTCAGGAGCATATTTTCAAAAAGCTGAACCAAACAGCTTCCTACAGCGATACCACAGACATCAACATCACATGATCATTTTGTTCCATGGTAAGTATAAACTGTGCATAATTAAACATGATCGGTGAGGCATACGTCAAAGCACAGAGTCAGTCCAAAATTAAATTTCACATTCATATTAGCTCATCTTCTTAATCTCAAGAGAGATGACAACATGACTCTGACTAATAAACTAACTGTCTGTGGGCATTTCATTCACTATCTAAACACTATTTAGTTCAAAGTGTCCAGGATACTGTATAAACCTATATGTATAGCGAAGTGATGTGTCATAGCAACCTCTTGTGAGAGCATGTAATTGCTAATCCTGGGTTGTTCTGAAGTTCTCTCTAGTGGCGGTGCAATAATGATATCCAGTAGATCATTATGAGCACTTCTCTGTTGTGATCTCCTCTCCGTCCCTGGCTGGTCAGCTGGGCTGTAAGTGAAACCCCACCCCCATAGAGGAGGCCCTCAAAACTGTATTCATGCGAGCAGTTCTACATCACATGGTCTTGCAACCGTCTTCATTTTGGTCAGTGCTGATTACAGACCTGCGTGTGCCGAGGTAGGTGTCTGTGGTGAGGGGAGGCTGGGTAATGCTACACTTCAACAGTTGTCCCTGTATAACATACATGTGCAGCCTTCTTCAAGAAGCCATGTGCACTCTCGCACCTGTGACAGGCTTCTGTGATGGAGCTGATGTCACTCTGAGGCTCAGCGGACGCCCCTTAAGAGGCGGAGACGGAGGTCTACAACTGGCACAGTGCAGGGGCGGGGTTTACAGGCCACTCCCTCTCCGAGATGATTCAGCAGAATGATTCAGCAGTGATGATGGTTGGTCTGTAGAGGTATGTGGCACCCTCTGGTGGGTCTCTATAATGACACGGTTAGGAGAAAAGCCACTGCAGGGTTTGCAAACATTGGAATCTTTAGATAATAAATACAGAGTTCAAGGATGTTTACACAGGGTAAACTTTGCTTCTTGTGACACAGAGAAGGAAAACCATGTTTAAAATAATCAGGAATACAAGTTCTGCGAAGAGTAGGCTTACTTTGCAACCTGCGCAGGGTCTCTAGGCGTTTCTCTCTGAGGGAGGCGATCTCTGTAACAACCTAATATAAATGTAGCATTTAGCATGTTTAACACAACATTAGCAAGCCACGCTCCTGCCTACCTGCTGTCTGACCACTAGTAGGCGCAGTGCTCCCACGTAAGCAGCACAGAAGGCGGCTTGCGCCTGAAGCAGGCGGCCGTCCGTGTTCTTCAGAGAGCCGCTCAAATGCTTCTCTCTCAGAGACACCGCCAACAATTCACTTACATGTTCTGAAAAAAGTGTACACACAGATATACGCTTCTGTGCAGAACAGTTCATAAAATGCTTTAACAGATGTTAACATCAGTGTACAGGGACAGGGTCCTCTAATTTATATCTGTTTGCCAACTTCCTTCTCAGAGTTCTTTTACTAAAACTGAAAAACGAATTTTAACAGTAAGTTTCACTCACCGTATGTGGGCACTTTCATGTTTGGAGGTGTAATCTGTAAAGGGAAATACATCATTCAACTTTAAAATAATAAGGTCTTATCCCATGTCATTTATTCCAGAGTTTTTGTCATACATGTTTTTTCTCTGGTTTCTTGGCTCCAGATCTTTTGTAGTCATAACTTCTCTGGAACTGCTGTATGGTTTTGTCCAATCTCTCAGCCTTGATGCTAGCTAAACTAACCCGTGTTATTACACCATTTTGTGTCTCCAAAGCTTCATCAAGATTATTTTCTGGTTTCGTTATGAGTGAATCTTGTGTGTTTTCTCTCACTCGGTTTGATGTCTCCACCTCCTTCCCTCCGACATCACTGATGCCTCCACATCTTCTCTGTTCATTTCTCAAGACAGCACTGTCATTTGGCTGCAAAGCATGGTGTGTACTTGGTGTTCCACCATCTTGGTTCTGAGTACCAGGACCTGCGGGGGGTGGAGGGGCGTCTGCTGACTGTGCTCTGCAGGGGTCTTCACCCATGGGGATCATCTGCACTGTCTGGGACTCTGCAGTGTGAGAGCTGGTGAATTCCCACTGGAGCCCTGCAGCTAAGGTAAGGTCTTTTTCCACTGCTTTAACAGCACCTTTCTGTGGCTCAGATGCTAAGGCACTGAGAAGACCGGTCCCAAACCTTCAAATTGATCAGAGATTTGAAACATGTACAACCATAAACTTTGTTTCAATTAGAACTGTTGAATTGGTTACTGCATTGACTGCATTAACTCTGCATTGACTGTTCCATCACATTATTAATGGACTTACCTGGGCTCGACCTTCTCACCTTCTTGATTCCTCTTTGGAGCTTCCTGGCAGATCTTCCCCCAGTTCACCCTCAACTGTGAGCTCTCACTGCTCATGAGCTTCTGTAGGTTGGATTCCTCCATCGTGTTGCTCCGAGAGGCAAGCACATCTCTGGCCAAGGTCAGGTTGGGTTTTCTGACTCCTGCTTTGCTTGCAGATCGGCTCGGCTCGGCTGGCAGAGCCTGCTTGGTCTGCAGAGGTCCTTGGTCTTTTTGTTCAACTTTTTCATTCATCTTCTGCACGTCCATACTGGGTGTTGCCAGCTTCTTCATGGCGATCGAGGCCTTCGTTTCTGGAGATGGTCTTTTCTTGGCCTTAGACATTTTCTTTTTAAAAAAAACTTCAGCTGCTTGGCTTCCTGAAGATGGCCTTTGGCACTTTGCAGACAAACAAAGAGCCACGGGCTGTGCAGGGAGGGTTTTTTCGAATAGTGTTTCGTTGGGGTGGTCATGCTGGCTTTTTTGTAATCTATTGGGGTTTGCAGGTGTGGACTTGGAATCCGCTGCCGAGCTGTTCCTTTTCCCAACACCCTCTACAGCGCACCCATCTGAACCTGCCGAAGAGTCAACAGGATGAGCCGCTTCAGCCAGAGACTTATGGACACCCTGCTCCAACTCAGACGCCCTGGGTTCATCGGTGGAAGGTCTTCCACAAGCTGATATGATTCGTTCATGCTTCAGTGAAACCTGGCTCAGACGCCGTCTCCTCACACGGGAGGAACTTGAAGAACCTGCATCGAATCTATTTTGATCCTTTTTTTGCATCAACGTTCTTGTTTTTGTCTGCTGCCCGGATGCCGATGGGCTCTGGTGCGAGTCGTTCTCCTGCCAAAAGGGAAAGTCGACGCCCCCTTGACAGGGCGGGTTGGTCAGTCCACAGCTCCTGTAAGGAAATGTACTGTTGCCTGTAAAACATGAAATGGCGCACGATCAGCAAAAGTTCTTTGGTCTCAGACTACACAATACACACTCCTGAGTTGATGTTTTTAGGACTTTTTCTCAATTCTTTCTTGTCGTTGTGGAAATTAACTTGACTGCGGGTTGCGGCTCTATCACAAGTTGTCGTCTAGTTACCTTGCAGCCTGTTTCGCAAGTTGGACGGACGTTTGGTAACTGTTCTCCATTTCATATTCATCATCTGCCATTTCTGCTGAAAGGCCTCCTGAGACTCGGGTGTGACCTTCGCACTCATCATTTTCTGCTTCTTTCTTTTCCTTTGCTTTCTAACAATGGAAAGAACACAATACTGTCCAAGTTTACGAAATGTTTGTGGACAACAGACGTAAAAATATCATTTTAAACAATACAAATCCAAAGCCCAACAGTTCTACATTTGAAAAAACCTTTCACTGCACAGACAGTTTTTGTTCATTTTTTTCCCTCTCGGTAAAAGGCACATTAGGAGTTACAAAAATTGAGCACACAAGGGAGAGGGGCGTAATGAGTGACCGGGGAGGCAAATCTGATCACCAGATCCACACATTAACCACAACGCAGGCAATTGAACTGCAGGCGGTACTTTGATGAAGGGCCTAACTACATCAGACACATAGATTATGACAAGTTCAAATCTAACGACATCCACAACAATAGATGCATCGATGGCTTGTCCCATAAAATCACTTGGCTTACAGCAGCATGCACGAGTAGCGATCCATGTTTCATGTTTCTTCAAAGTCAGCATACTATCTGCATGTGGGGCCCGTGTGTTTTCAGTGTGCGTATTAAAGCGTCTCTTCCTTAGAATAACTCAATCGCAAGTGACTAATATATCAGCATAATTTATTCCAAAATTAACAAATTTTAAAACATTTTCCACATGGCTATGTTGCCTTTACTACACGTGGATCTAGTTTACATTATTCATCAAGTTGTTCCCTCTCTTATCTCCATGCTATAGTATCTCGCTCCCACACCTTAAGCTGTGAACATGCCTTAGTTTGTCACCAGCAGGGCTCTGCACTGATCTGTAATATAGACATAGATCTGTAGATCACTTTGGATCAGAGGGAGCAACTGAAATAAAATCTTTTGGATTCCACACGGTTTAGCAGAACTGTCATAATTAATCATTCTAAATAATCCTACTAGCATATAATAATACCATTTTGAGTTGTTTGGCTCTAAAAAACCTCCACCATCATTATCTGCTGGCTACATAATGTATAAAGACGTTCTTTAAATTAAGCCTCTCTTGCCATCTCAAATGGCATTGACATCAGCATCATTATAATCCACTGTAATCCCATGTCTGTCCTAAAGGTAATCCAGGTTAATAAAGTGCCCAGTGGTGGAAATGTGTCTCACCTACAGCTCGAGCCCAAGTACCCACACCCCACACGAGTATATCTTACCGTGTGTTTTCTATGTAGATACTGAATTTCTCTTTTCTACATTCCACATATGGTGGTAATATTTTTCTTTATTTGTGATGTTCTATATTATGACAAAATAATGAACGTAAGAGAGATATACACCACAGGAGGGTGCCTGATGCTGCAAACCTACCCGCCTTTAAGTCTCTCCATCACTTCATGGTGAAAATGACTATCCATGTGCTTATTCATCTGCTGCTCAGAAGGAAAAGAAAATGAATGGAAACGTTTAGGTTACCAGACTGAACCGGGGAGATTTGTATATTTTTACAATGTATATCCTTTTAACTTCCAATATTTTTGATCTGATATCTTTCCCAGAGCTACAGTGGTACAAGAAATGGAGAGGGAGACAGGAGGACAAGTTAGAAATGGAGAGGGAGACAGGAGGACCCGGTCAGAAATGGAGAGGGAGACAGGAGGACCCGGTCAGAAATGGAGAGGGAGACAGGAGGACCCGGTCAGAAATGGAGAGGGAGACAGGAGGACCCGGTCAGAAATGGAGAGGGAGACAGGAGGACCCGGTCAGAAATTGAGAGGGAGACAGGAGGACCCGGTCAGAAATGGAGAGGGAGACAGGAGGACCCGGTCAGAAATGGAGAGGGAGACAGGAGGACCCGGTCAGAAATGGAGAGGGAGACAGGAGGACCCGGTCAGAAATGGAGAGGGAGACAGGAGGACCCGGTCAGAAATGGAGAGGGAGACAGGAGGACCCGGTCAGAAATGGAGAGGGAGACAGGAGGACCCGGTCAGAAATGGAGAGGGAGACAGGAGGACCCGGTCAGAAATGGAGAGGGAGACAGGAGGACCCGGTCAGAAATGGAGAGGGAGACAGGAGGACCCGGTCAGAAATGGAGAGGGAGACAGGAGGACCCGGTCAGAAATGGAGAGGGAGACAGGAGGACAAGTTAGAAATGTGGAGGGAAGAGCTTCTCAAAGGATAAACCACAAATAACGAAGCTAGGAAACATTTAGTTAAAAAAAATGTCACAGATGAGCCATCACTTAGAGTAAATTCAATTTTACAATTTTGTGAGTGCTTAACACACATAATAATAAAAAAATTAGTGTTTAACCCACCTCTCTCTTTTGAGTGCTTAACCCACCTCTCTCTTTTGAGTGCTTAACCCACCTCTCTCTTTTGAGTGCTCAACCCACCTCTCTCTTTTGAGTGCTCAACCCACCTCTCTCTTTTGAGTGTTTAACTCACCACTCTCTCGAATGGATGAAAGCAGATGTGACATTTCTGCATGTTCTTCTTTTTGCATTTCATGTTTCAGTGTTGAGTTTGACCTCTTCCTCAAAACATGGACACATTACCCTTAAAAACATGTATTGAAAGCTCATGTCTTCACACAACTTTAACAAAAGTTTCAAATGTGTATACACAATACATGAATCACATTAACAGATCAGTTACTGCAAATTCCAGAGCTGGTGTTTCCTGGAGAAAAGGATAGAAAAGTGCACAAATATAGTGATAATTTACATTAAATTACACTCCATTTACACTACAATGGCTGTTGTAGATGGATCTAGCTAACCAACATCCCTGATCACATATGGCTGGTTGCACAGGGGACACTTTATGTGAAGATGAATTCATTCTATGCTGATGGTGTAGTCTATAGCATATAAAGTACACCGTCAGTGGGGCTGTGAACAGCCTTAGACTCCAAGGCCAATGTTTACATCTAAAGAGATCTTGTTTTAAAAGTGAGCTTGGAAGGAGACGGGATTGGCACACCAGACCTCACTGTCGATCCCTCTGGAGGGGTCAGTTTAGTGAAACAATAATAAAGACAGGTGCCAACCTGATGACCCTTGTGAAGAGCTTGTAAAGTTGTGAGGTTTAGGTTTCTTTTATGAAAACAAAGAGCCTATGTGAGTATCTTAACATTATCTTGTGAAAAATTAAAATTATGTGCTGAAGTTACCTCCACATTCATTCAGGTTCACTGTCAACCATAATATATACCATAATATATATTGTAATTTACCCTCAGACCAGCATAAACAAACGTTTCTGTTAATTATCAGCAAAGTTGCAGACATTATGCTCACCTAGTGTATTATTTAATATGTTTAAGGACATCATCCAATGTGTCTTTGATAATGTATTTCATCGAAAGTATTTGTTCTAACCACTTGGTGGCGCTAAAACTTGCAAGATCAACTAATTCTGAGCAAAGAAGAAGAAGAGGAGCATCCGGAAGAGGCTCGAACGAAACAACATCCAGCTACTTTATATCTGTATTGTTCTTTAGTCTTTTTTAGTGTCTTAACTCACAATGTGCGCCGGTTGTGTGCAGAAAGAATACCCTGACAGGGTAGGTTAATAATACTTCCCGACTGGCGATAGGTCCGACCTTTCTAATACCATAATTTAATTAAATGGTTTCCTGCAGTAACTTATTTGTGTTGTTATATAGCCCAGCCACCATTTACTTGCTATGTTTGGACATACTTACATGTAAATGAGGCTTCAGTCAGATATATATATATATATATATATATATATATTATACTACCATACGACTCGTGCTCCGTTAGGCGTGAGCGATACGAATGTTTTACGGTTGTGTGGTTCTTTGTGTTCGCCCTGAAATATATGTATGTGAATTATGGCTTTAAAAGTAAATGTTTGGCCAAGCGTGAGTTCAGCTGTTGATTAGGGCGCAATCGACCAGTCACGTGCATCATTAACCAGTGGGCTCGTTATCACGTGACTATGCTGCACGTGAGCGCGAGTGACGCTATATTTACTTTAAGTGGCCTTATAATAATAGATGTTGCTATATTTATGGATTAATGTTACTTAATTATTTATGGATTAATGTTAAGTACATTTATCTCTAAATCACTAGTTTTGTAATTCTGGCCCACCTATGGATTTGGCTTTCTGAGCAGTTTGTGTTTGTAAATCTTTTCCAGCTCTATAATCTAATTTTATTGTTTACAGGGAAACACCTGTCTAGATGATGGATCATATCTAATGAACTTCCTGGCCTGTGCCAACTGTCAGCAACGAGATTTTGTGCTCATCAGCAACAAAACCATGGTGGATGAAGATGAGGAGGAGATCGTCACTTATCTCCGTAAGTTATTTTAGTAAAAATAAATGAGAATGGATAAACCTTGAAATCATACAGGATATCTCTGGGTGGAAAAAAAGATCTCAAGTCACATTTAACTTTCCCACAGACAAGTGCAAGAACTGTGATCACGTCATAGCCCGACATGGATACACCTTTTCTGTGGTGGATGATTATCAGGTAATGGCCTTGCTGAGACTACTGTCACCACACAGATTTTCCTTTAAAAGGACAATCATGAGCACACGGGTTAAAACACATTGCCGTCAGATATTATACGAAAAGAAAACCAAGGAGCAAACAGCGCATTGCACCTTTATTTATTCACAGTTTAGGCTTGCACTAAATGCTTTGTCATCTGATCTGTCCCAGGAATACACGATGTTGTGTATGCTGTGTGGGAAGGCAGAGGATTCCATCAGTGTGATGCCAGACGACCCAAGACAGTCTGCCCCCCTCTTCTAGAGTGGCGTGGATTAGTAGAAACGGGGAGAGAAAGAGAGAAACGGGGAATCCCTCTAGAGCAGATTAGGCCATGTCTGTTCTGGAGTACCAGCGTATGTTCGGGGTTTTCGTTCGTGCTTAGCACCAGAGAATATTAGACTAATTGTAAGCCTCTTAGAAACAAGCGTTTGTAAATATGCTGATCCTGGAGAACATATCCTAAAGCGCATTGTCCACTGGTATTATTACACTCGTATGAGAATGAACAGGTACCTGCATGTTTTACATGAAGGCTCGTAGAGTTTTTGATGTGCTGATCTGTTCCACAAATAGAGCCTGACAGCCTAACTTAGTATTTCTGAATTCATTCCGACGATTTATCCATTATGAACCTCATTAGTAAGGACAGTACTCAACTAGATCAGGGTGTTTAAGCAGTGTGCAACCTTAATCTGTAGTATTTCCTAATTGCAGAAGGGATTAGCAAAGAACAAAACTGTAAGGTTACTGAAAAAGTGTAAACGTAGGCTCATATTGACAGTGTTTTAGAGTGCATATTGCATTCCACTCTTTCACTATTTCTGCTTGTACAGATACCCATTTATGGTAAAAGTACTGTACTTTTATTAAACTGTATTTCTAAAGTTTATTAAACGGGGAAAAGACCATTTTGTATGCTTTGTCGAAATTAATAGCAGAAAATAATTGATGCTCCGTCACTTTACAGCTTAACTTTGTCACTTTATCCATTTCACACGTGGGGACAAAATCATCATTAAAGGAATTTCAAATAATGGTCAACTACAGCAGTATCTTGCACTTTATTTATTGTGTTTATATGAATACATATACATTCCAACATAGTGACAATTTTTTGCAACTGATCCATGTTCATTAGCAAAATACATGAAGCATGAGGTGTTCCTTCCTATTTATACCTATATACAGTTTAGATTCTGTACATTTCTTAAGTAGTAAGCCATGTTACCATTATGTCACTCTACTGATTAATGTAAAATAAGCACTTTCAGAGGTCAAGAGAGACTATCCAAAACTAAACCACTAGTCTAACTGCACAGTACACAGAGTTCTCAGCTATGCCGGTATAAATGTGACACCACCATCGGTCTGAATTTTCTAATTACAGTCTGATAATCAGAATAATTACAGTCATTTGACATGCATCACTGCAGAGGCCATTTATCTCTCAAACACATTTCAGTCTTTAAAAAAAATGCAAGACACCATGGAATCATATTCATGTAAATGGGTTTGAATGAATAAATACACATTATGCTGATTTTTCCCCCCCAAGTAATATCTTGACTATATAATGTAATATGGTATTCTGTGTTCCAATTATTTGAAGAGTTCCTTGTGCTGCTGACTTGACAGATACACATCGCAGCTCCGCAATTCATTAAGGTTTTAAAGATGTTGCTGTTAATTATGCTAGCACGATATAGCAAGCACTGAAGAGAGACACTTGGCAAATGCGAAGTGACCGACCCTTAATAAGGCATGAGCCAAGGTCAGCCCAGAGGGAGTAGTTGACCTTCATCGTCATGTTTACGCGTCTAATAAATAAATAAATAAATACCCTCTATAGATGATGTAGTTTACAGTACATACATTCCCTGAAATACATATATACACATGCTTGCTTGTATGATACACTGTATGTCTATGCATACATTGACTTTACACAGCATGGATAGCCAGCATTTGACATGAGAGCTAAATTGAAGTCTAGCTATTCTCAGTGACAAATATAGGTTAGAGTGGGGGTGGGGTAAAGAGAAATCAAGGACAATGGCAAAACAATGAATGCAGAAAAATAACAACATTTCCACTAACAAACCAATGCCAAATCTGTATTTGGAGCACTCTATCTGGAAGCATGCATCAAGTTGAGAAAAATACAATGTTTATTCTGACATTTTAGATTGAAAACAATCAAACACGCCAAGCTTCAAATACATACTTGACTGTGGTTTGAGCTGAATAATATGTAAACAATAAAAGGATATCTAGAGAAATTGGCACAAAACACGTGAAGCACTTCTCTGAACTGTTTAAGAGACAAAAGACAGGGAATGCTTCAGATGGCATTAAAACGGGCTAAAGGCAAGAGACGGAGTGGCATAGGAAATTCAAAGAAGCATTTTAATGCCAGAGGTATGATGAAATGGAATACAAACTATGCTTTCAAGTAATCTGACCCATGATTGCTGGCTTTAGCCAATCTCATTTTTTCGTTTCTTCCTCCCACTTCATCTACTGGTCCTCTCAACTTTATAGGAATGAATTATGCATTGTTTCCATCTTTCTTTCCTCATCAGTACCACGTTAAAAGCTACTTGTAACCGTAAGATCCTTTTATAACCAATAAAATCAAGTGAGGCCCATGATAGCAGTCATATATCTTCACCATTATCCCTTTTACTTGTTCACCTTGGTGGTTGTCTTGCTCTCTGAGCTTCCTGCTTTGCCTTTGGCACAGTATCCCGCCAAACGATTTATTCGTATCTCACTCATCCGAGGAGGTGGAGAACTTGAAATGCTGACTGGTGATTGGCTGTGGCATCCCTCGAATCGAGAAGGGGAGGAGCTTAGCGAGCGTTGTATGCAGGAAGTGGTGCGCTGGTAGCGGGTCGGGGCCACGCCTCCTCGCTCCTGCATGAGCTGGGTGAGGTTGTCCAGCAGGTCCGCATCGCTGGTGCTGCTCGCTCGGATACGGTAGCGTCTGCGCCTACGACAGAGAATCGGAGAGTACGTCTACTCGGCTGCATTCGACGCACAAATAAACAGATTAAAAAGCTGCACGCTCTGACCTGTTGTCTCCGCCGGGGCGGAGGGGTGGCTTTCCTGGTGGGGGCCGCGGTACAAAGCACGCGGAGAGCTGCTCGGGCCCCAGAGTCGGGCTTACGGGCCGCGGGATTTTACTCCTGCTGGACAGCGCGCCGGAGGAGGACGAGAGCGAGAGTAGGTCGTCGGCCTGGTAGTCGGAACCCCGGGAGCATCGCTCGGACGGGAAGGAGAACTTCTCACGGAGCAACGCCGAGGGGAAGTGCTCGCAGGACAGAGAGAGGGACGGCGAGAGAGGTGCGGCGAAGCTCCTCCTGGTGGGGGAGTCCGGGTCGCGGACCGGAATGCGGCTGGCCCGCGGGGACAGGTCCCGGGGCGAGGCAGGAACCGGAGACGCTGGGCCTGCTTCCGCCGTGTCCCCGGTTGTCTCGCCGTGGTTGGGGGTGGTGGAAATTCCACCGTCGGGACAGCCCGAGTCGCTCTCCACGTCTTTCTCCAGGGCCTTGGTGGAGGCCAGAAGGTCGTTTGCAGCATCGGGAGACTGACAGAAAGTTTTGGGTGATGAACTGGCAACCATACGGTTGGGTTCCTCCGCTGCAGTGACCGACGAGGTGTTCTGCACAGGATCGTTTTCACCCTTTTGTTGGAGTTTGATGGACTGTGGTAAAGTGCTGGATAACTACAGGAAGCATAAACTTGTTTTAAATCGTACACATCGAGCAATAACTCTCGTTTTTGCATTTACGAAAGGTGGAAACCACACTTTAAAACTTTAAAACGAATGCCTCCGTGTTTGAGAAGACTCCGTACTGACCTGCTCAAGCTGCGCTCGGCTGAGATGAACCACCGACGGCTGGAGAGTGGGCAGCCTCCTGAGCCCAGTGACACCACACAGCCCCGTCAGAGCGGGCAGCCGGGTGAAAGGAGGGCCCGTGTGGCAGAGCACAGGGTGGAGGTCCGCTGATCCGCTCAGGCTGCTGGCCCGCTGGGGCAGGGGGTCAGACCAGGTGCGGGGGAGGGCCAGGGGGCTGGAGGAGCGGGGGGACACCCCGGAGCGCTCCTCCTCCTCGGGCTTGGAGCCGGCTGAGCCGCTGCCCCCTTCCAGCTCCACCAGGACCCACTCCTGAGAGTCGCCTTCCTGTGGGACCGGACTGAGGTTGACCGCTACGTAGCCGCTGCTGGCTGCCCCCTCCTCGTCCTCCAGGGAGCCCTGTTCAACGCGACAGCCGGCCCTCTCCTGGGCCAGACCCGGCCGCTGCTTTCCTAAGCTATACGTGACACAAAATGCCAGATGTTGACCTATACAACCAACCGAGGCTCAAAGCCTAGAATGAAGTGGCTAAACTTTCCATTAAATACTTAAAAGGAGTGTCCGGTACTGACTAGGCCTCCAGGAAGCGTTCGATGGTAGGTTTGGGTTCGGGGGTCAGCCTCTTGTCCAGGCCCATACTCTGGCTATGACGGATCCTCCTCAGTAGCGGGGCCACGCGGTCGATGAGCAGCGTCTCGGAGCACACGCGCCTGGGCGAGCCCTGGACGGAGCCGCTGGCCGGGCTCTGGTTGCCCTCTTTACTCCGCTCTTCCTCACTGGCCACCTGGGCAGAAACAGAGCCAAGATTCGGGATCCAGATTATAGATTAAGATGCTGCTACGGAATACGCTTTCATACATCCGGCTGAGTAAAACGAAACAACTATAATGGCCGCAAGTGTAACCAAGTACGTTCGGTATGTATTGTTTTCAGTGCAACGGGCCTCTTTAGGGGCAAGTCTCTTGAGCAAGCGACAATAAGGTGAAACACTGATTTATTGCTCCTGCAGTTTTACGAGCAAGTCCGTTTGTCACACCCCCCCACCCCGCGTCCCGCTACCTTTCTGATCAGCGGCTGGACGGGATTGCGGTTCCGGTCTCGGCTCTGCTCCAGCTCCTCCCACACGTCCGCCCCCTGGGCGTGCTGCGGCGGGATGGGGGGGCAGTTGTCGGCCTCGCTGAGCCGCTCGCCCTGAAGGACGTCCTCCGTGTTCTCACGCTGCAGGTCGCCCGGGATGGCGGAGGCGTTGGCCATGCTGGGGGAGGGAGACACACAGGCCACTGAAGTCAGACCGGCTTAGATTGTGGTCAGCCTGCGTCATTTCTGTGCCCGCTGTTGCCCGCCTACCCCAGGTACGCTGGTGTGAGACGAGTCAGTTGCTGGGCTGTGGTTGCTAGAGCCGCGACTGTCAAGGACTCCTCTGACCCAGTCCTCTCCCAGTCATAGGGGTCATTCTCCAAAACATTGTAACTCTTCATACTATTGTCAAATACTGACATCAAGAGCTGGAAAACACACACACACACACACACGGCACCACAGATTAACACACTGACTCAGCAGAGCTCCTTTTAAAGGCACGTTCATTGCATGGTAAAGAATTCGAGCCCTTTAGTGGCAAGTCGGACTTTGATAATGTTGGGGATGGCTGGGTTGAGGGCAGCACCTGATAGTCGGGTTTAGTGTAGTAGTCAAGGTTTGAGATGTGGTCGAGGAAAACGCTGAACTCTGCAGGAAGGTGCTTGAGCATGAGACGATGGTCGTACGTCTCCTTCAGGTTCCCGACTTGCTCCTGAACGAGGGGGGGGGGGGGGAGAGACTGACTTTCATGTACACCCAAACTACAAATCTATAAATAATACGCTTTATGGGCAGAAGTGGAAGCATGCTGTACAGATTCAAACAACAAAGCATGACTGAGTCAAACCGATGGTTGATGGCGTCGTACGTACTTTGTCCTTGACTTTTCTCCAGGGCAGCTGACCCACCATGAACTCCACAAGCATGTAGAAGAGGGACCACAGGTCGTCGTGCCGACCCATCTCCTGCAAAGCGAACGGCACGGGGGACATGGTCGATCGGACCTTCGTGAGCTACAGGACTCCACGTGTGCGACTTGACTTTTTGTGTTTCGAGTGTAAAATGTGTTACGGTACACATTGTGCGTGAGAAGCTGGACCCGTGTACCTTATTCTTGTGAGCGTTGATTGAGGCATAACGGACGGTTCCCCTGAAACCTGCCACTGGACGCGGCTTTAAGGAATGAAGAGGACATGCGGAGAACATTAGTCACACACCTTAACCTAATGAAACATACTGGGAAAAATTCTTGAAATAGTAAACTGGTAAACAAAGGCTTAAAATGAACAACCAGATCACTTACTGGACGGACTTCTTGACACGAATTCGTAAATTGCCGTGCCAGCCCGAAATCCAGCATGTAGCAGGTTCGGCAAGTAATAGCCAGTCGTCCCATGGCAAAGTTGGACTGGACCAAGAAGCATCAGAACATTCAGTAATCAAAAATGTTGCTTTTATGAACCCGGTTAACGGTGTGTGGCATTGTTAAGATACATGTGACATCTTCAATTGATTAATTAAGTACTGTTAAAACAGACAGACGCCCCAAGACAAACTCCGAGTTTACATCCATAAACTTACTACACATACTGTACATTTCAGTTATTCGGCCAAAGTGTTTAGCGCTGTACGAAATATACTGGTCTGCCTGTTGCACTGATTACCCACTGGAGATAAGGTGTTTCTCTCAAGGACAGAAACAGCAGCATTTTGAGGGCTTCCTCACCGGTTTGATATCTCTGTGAAGGAAGCCCACCGAGTGGATGCTCTCGATAGCCTCCAGGATCTGCCGGCCAAGCCGGAGTGTGGTGGACACGGAGAAGGTACCGTGGCTCATGGTCCGACGAAGGTCTGCCAGGTTCCTTCCCTGGAATCACATGTTACTCATTTACTAATTTGTCTTTTTATAATTTATGGTTCGACTGTATTCAGTTCATGCAAATAACATGATATTTCCAGCTGCAGATGGCATTACATCATCGTACCTGAAGTTCCATCACCACATAGTTGAATCGGTCATTACGTCCACAGCCAACGAAGCGGCAAACGTGGTCCTTACCTGTGTGTAAACATGAGGTTAGTTAGGGAATTAATGCTTTTAATTCAGCCTTGCGAAGACTTTTAATTTGTCTTACAACTCAGAAGTATTTCAGCTTCAGTGACTATGAAGCAGGGCTCCATCAAGCCCCAATCAACATCATCAACTAAATATGAGGCTTTTAATGAATGCCCTTCGGTGGGCTAAAGCACATAAAATAATAGTGTTTCTTCATGAGCTGAGTTTTACAGTGCTGCTGTAAATGTGGTAAATGTAGAATATGACACTACACATTTAAGTCCAGGTTTCTGTTAAACTGGCATGAAGTCTTACATGTAGATCATGTAGACCGTGTAGATTAGGAGAAAACTAAAACTGGGCAGCCATGGGCATTAAGTGAAGTTCACACCAAGTTCCTCACCCTGGAGTCTCTTGAGAACAGCTACCTCCATCTTCAGGACCTGTTTGGGCTGCTGGGCTGATTCTACTTTAAGAGCCACATTGCACTGGTTCAACTGGTCCAGGACCTCATAGATCTCCCCAAAGCCACCTCCACCAATCTTCTTTATCTGTGCAAGAAAATGGGGAAAATAGGCATAATTCTTAAAATAATCACTGATCTGTCTTAACATCTCATTTCCATTCCTCCACCACCTCCTCCTCCACTTTTCTATTCTATTCCATTTTCTGACCTTTCAGCAGATATCGGAGGAAGGAGAATACAGGGACCCTGTGGACAACTTTGTTAAGAAACCATGAGGAACCATGTGCTCTTTAATACGTCCAAGACCAAAGGAGATGGTGGTGGCCTTCACAAGGAAGAGGACGGCAGCCAGATCAATCGCCACCAGTGGACAGGATGTTGAGCAAGTAGACGCACACAATTACTATGGTGGCCTCCTCAACAACAAGCTAGACTGGAGCGTCAATGCAGAGGCTATGGAAGGAGATGAGCTGACTCTACACTCTGAGGAAGCTACAGGCCTTTGACTGTGGCAACTTCCATCTGCAGCTGGCAACTGGCCATCTTCTACCAGTCTGTTGTTGTTAGTGCGATCTTCTTTGCTGCAATCTGCTGGGTAGGTGGCATTGGAAGCGGCCATCAAATATGCTCAAAAAAAAGACCGGTCCTGGGCTGTTCTCCGGATGACTGAGGTGGTGATTGAAAAGAGGATTCTTAACAAACTAACTGCCCTTCCAAATAACACCTTACACCCCCTCCAGGACTTACTGGTCAGACGGTGGAATATACATGTTCAGCTGTGTTGTAGCAAAGAACAGTAAAGGAGATCATTTCTTCAAATGGCGACCCCACTGTACAACTCCTCTGCACTGTTCACGGATATCATCGTCATACACTGAAGCACTTTTCAGTTGACCATTCCAATTAACACCATGCACTACCACTACATGTTTTAATGTAAGTGTATGGTACTGTTTACAGTGTATTGCCACTTTAGCTACACTTTATTACATTCTTACTAACTAGATTACAAATATATAGTAACTTATTCTTGGGTAACTCAGTCAATTATTCAGTGGATGCTGTGACGGACGGGGGTGAGCAACAAAAAGGAAGCGATCACGCCAAGTCTCAGGGAAAAAGGATGGTTTAATAGAAAGTGTGCAAACCTAAAACCCGTGCAATATCTCCGAATTAAGGATATAATGACCAGCGGTCAACTGGTACAAAGACAAGACATATATAGGCAAACAAACGACCCTCAGGTGAGACGGATCACGGGATCCGCCCACCTGAGGGACGCACATGACGTCACCAAATAACAACAACAACAGCCGCTGTGGACAGAGGCGGCCGGTAGGGAGCCGCTTCACCGTGACAGATGCCTCTATACATCTTTATTATACCTCTTATAACTGTGTTCCTTATTTCCAATCACTTGTTTTTATATATGTAACTTACTGAAAACTATATTCTATTCTATATTCTTCAGACTCTTTTATACAGAAACAGGAAATAAAGAATGCAAAGTTTAAAAATGTGTTGGGGAGATATGAACAGCAAGGCCTGTTTATTCTTTAAAGAGAGCTGCAGATAAATGGTGCAATAAAATGCAGTAAAATGTCTGAATGATCAGAGAAATAAAGAATCAATTGTTCTGATCTGATTTGAAGTTTCTATGTAAAGCAAAAATGTATCCAGTCTCACTCATGAATAAACTGTGCCCCCGAACAGTTCACACAACAACAGTGTAGTCATGGACGCACGCTGCGATCTGACGCCAAGCTGGAGGGTTTGACGCTGAGCCCAAAAATTCATCTGCCACAGCAAAATTCGGACCAACACCCCGCATTAGAGTGCATTAGGGAGCGTGGACAAACTCCTGAGTGTGATGGCTGTTTAGCAGCGTGCACCTTTCCTTCCTGTGATGACGATAGTGCAGTTTCTCGCACCTGCATCATGCTGGCTGACTGAGGGCAACCAACCAAAAAGTCTAACTTTCCGTGCAAGGGAACACAGTTTACAACTGGTACACACAGTATGAGACTGGAGGTTTGAAACAGGGCTATTTAACAATGCCCCCAGCACATGCACAAATCAAATCAAATCAGATTTATTGTCACATCACCAGTGTACAGGTACACCGGTGAGTGAAAAACAAGTTCCACAATTTGCAGTAACAATATTTACAATAAGATGTATAAATTACAACAATTATGCTAGTGTATTTGAATACTTAACATAATTTACAAAAGTTAAAACTACACAAATCCCTCGCCTTGCACATTTTCTCAATTACCTCTTGAAAAACCAACAAAAAAAAAAGCCAAATCCTTCAAACACACAGCATTGCACAGATATCCAGCTATATTCATTGCCAGCATATTCCATTAGCCTAATGACCTTAACAAATGGAGAGAGCCTTCTTCCAAATGTGAGAGAAAAAGACCCACTCACCACTTTCCAGCGTTCCCGGACCATGTTCCCAACCGACAGGATGTCGGCCTGGTCCGCTGCTCCGCTCATCTTGGTGCTCAAGCGCGTACTGAGCACGTCCAACGGTGATCAGCACCGGGCATCAGTGATGCAGGCTCCTCACTGGAATTCAAAGCAACGCATGCACTATAAACACAACAGTGGAACGGCGCAACAATTCATGCATGTGCCAAGGGAAAGGCCCTGAAAAGGTGGTACCTCCTGTTGGCTAAAGGCACAAAAGATCATGAAGATCATAAAGATCATGCCCACTGAAGAATACATAACAGAACTGCACTTGGATGAACCTAATTAAACTGCGTTCCCGCTGAAAAGCACAAGCGAGATCTGCTGAAGGAAGGTGTAGTTACTCTTTACTTCACATCTTTAGGAACATAGAGCAAAATTGCTTTGTGAAATATCAGCAAATCCTGGAGAGTATCTAATTGTCTCGCAGACGGTTCACCTTTACTCATGGTGCTTTTGTCACACGTTACATGGACACTAGAGGTGTGAATTTAAGGCATGTTAATATTCAATCATTTAAGAGAGAAGCAGATTTAAAGACTCTAAATTGTAAACAAATTAAAACTAAATCAAATGTAACTGATTACAGCATATTAAAGTGCAGGACTAGGTAGATACTATATTAGGCAAAGCTAGCCTTCATTCAATAGAACAAGTCTGCGTACAAAAACAATTAGCTAGTCAGCCAACAATTAAATAACTGCTAACTTGCCTTTACACAATCCTGACTACAATTATGACTGCAATGTCAAAACAGCATTTTCTAGTTAATGTAGCACGAATGATTACTGCAGTTCTTGCACAGGGGTATACAGTATATGCCCCATCAGGGGCGCTACTATAACACAGTAACCACTGAACAGAGATGTCACCACCCTTTAACGTCAGACTGTGATTTCAAGAAAACATCAATAACCTAGGATACATTGAAAACTGGCATAATAAAATACCAACTGTGCAACTGGCTCACAGGAAGAGAAAAAAGGCCGACAAACGTCAGATTTGATGGAGGCAGTGTTGCAAGCCAACAGCACACTGGAAGAATGTGTCGTTCTCGCCAGCCGCCTGTTATTACCACGGTGACAGTCCGCTGCTGGTGTTATTACGGCTAGCTAGTACGGCACTGCGGAAGAATTGGTCAAGAAACAAATTCGCCGTTATAACGAGTAATAAAACATTCCCCCTATTTTACCAGCCCATGTTTGTACACTACTTCATTCAGTGCTCTTCACTGCGATACCACGCAGACACAAGCTGAAACGGTAAGCTGTACGTTTTAGCCAGCTAGCCGCACTAGCTAGTTGGAACACAAGCGCGCGCTCGGCTCACGCGGCGCTAGCGCGAGCTCACTTGTGACGCGAGAGAGCACGAGCACCTTGGCAACGTAAACGCGCATCGTTCCAGCTAGGCTAATTCCGCGAGGGAACTGACGCGGTGGCCAATTAGCTAGCGGGCTAACTGCCGCTAGCTAGCTACTTTATCCCGCCAAGTATCCAAACTCGGCAGCTAACCAGCCAATTAGCTAGTAATTTAGGGACATAGTAGTAAACGGTTATGGTTTATATAGCTAGCAGCTAGCATAACACGGCTAACCAGCCAGGCTAACGCGAGCCTACCTCCTGTAGCAGGCGCGAGCCAAGACCCGTGTACCTCAGAGGACTTCAGGACATCACCGCGCTCTCCGCGAGACTCAGCGACACGGCGACGAGGGTGAAACGTAAATTCCATAACGTGCCAGGCTAAATAAATGAATAAATAACGAAAAACCGCGACTGCGAGTGAAGAAGTGATGGTGTTTCTTAACGGTAAGACTCCTCTGGCAGCGTCTCGGTCGGTGTGACGTCACCCCGAGCGCCCCGTTTCTATGGGCATGTGACGTCACGGCGAGGCGCGCGCGCGCGCGCGCTTCCAGATAACAAAGGTTTCTATGGACAAGTTTTAATTTAAATGGTTTTGGAAGACGTGTCATTTACTCTATGAAATGGAAAGGGATTAAATGCAGCAAATGCATTACAATTTGACTCTAAATTCAAGTATTGGTCAGTATTGGTATTAGTTATACCGTCAGGACTAGTGTTTAGAATCTGCTGTGCGGTTGTACATATACAAGTGCATTATTGCTGTATTTCTCAAAATTGAATTAATTAGCTATTTAAATGTGTTGACAGGCCTACTGGATTGTCTAAATACCCCCAGAAATGATGGACTTCTAATTGGACTTCTACTATCAGTTGTAAACAATGCAATAACAATCTTATACTTCTAAAGGCATTACTTGATATAAACCAATGAGGTAAAAAACCAAACAAACAGCATTAAATCATTTGTGATTTTCCTTTAATTCTAGAGACTAAACGACAATTTTACGTTCTAAACTATTTCTACTGCTAAAATTTAGATGTATATATCATTGTAGTTTTACATAACTTGTATTATATTAACATAGCCACCATTTTGCCTCATAAATATGGTCTTTAAGAAAGAAAAGAAACAGTGTACCATTTAACTACATTTTTATATATAAACATGATAGGACTACCTTAGTAATTTGAGACAATGTTTAAAAAAGTTGCAGCACGGCAGCAGAATGTCTACCAAGACCGTCTCATCTTTCATATGAAATGTTCCAGTGCAATTTGGCCTTAACAAAATGTAAAAATCGAGCTCATCACAGGTTCTCAGATAACAAATATGGCATCACATGACACTAAATATATCTCAATCATAGTTTGTTGCACAGACTGAATGACAGATTGAATTAAAACTCATTTCATTACTAGTGCACAGACTGAATGACTGATTGAATTAAAACTAGTTTCATTATTTATTATGAAAATGCCCAGTCCATTAAATTTACCAGAGCCAAATAAACTTTAAAACAAGCAAAATAATCAAGTTACACAAAAATTTATGTAAATGCAGAACTGGCTCTATTTGGCTCCAATTGTGTGTCTAATATTGTCAACACTACACTGTTACACAGACTGATAGAAGACCATACATAATTACACAACCCAAGTTAATACATATACATGTATAAAAACTCCACATTTTAAAGGCAGCATGTGTTCTTGATCAAATCTGTGCATAAAAAACAAATGAAGACCAGTTTTAAAATGCAATGACCAGGCAGCCATAGCACAAACAACATAAAGCATACTGGGCATTTGACGTTTTTATTATTAATTAAAAAGATGTACATTTTTAAACAAGTTTTATGTACTGACACGCATCCCTTTTATATATTCAAACCCGCCGTTATGTTAGAAATCTTTACACCTCTTTAGGTTCCTTGCTGAACCTAGTACAGAGCTGATGCAAAGTAACTAGACAACACACCTGAACAGAGGCATCAAAAAGTTAAGAGTCCAGTCTTTTACTAGCAGTCTTTCCCAGGCATCGTTAGCTATCCTCTGCGGCTCTGTCACCCAGCAGTCTCTCTCTCTCGGCCCCGTCTCCTTCACCCGGCCCTGGCTCTCCAGCGAAGCATGGCAGCTTAGCCATTAGGGGCTTATGGAGTCCGTTGTAGAGCCCGGTACCCACCAGCAGGATGAAGAAGCCCAGGATCTGCAGGCCATGGAAGGTCTCCCAGCCCAAGGCCAAGCTCACCACCCAGATGATCAGCGTTCGCAAGCTGTCCAGCACCATACGGGTGGTGGCGCTGATCTCTTTGGTGACGCTGATGCCGGCGAAGTTAAAGAAGGCGATGCTAACCGTGTTGCCGAGAAGGGCCACGATGAGGAGAGGAGCGTGGCCGATCTGGCAGAACGCGTCCAGCGCGTCTTCCAGGACATGCCGGGGGTTGTTGGCGAAGCTGCCCACGGGGATGTAGAACATGGGGATTAGGAGGATGGTAAGGATCACAAAACCGAAGAACCCTGGCACAGAATGAGGAGAAAACATGCCATGTTACTGTAGGAAATGCTAGCAAATGAGTAACGTAACAAGGATGCAGAGAAAGAAGCTAGTCATCCGAGATAAAAATTAATAATTTATTGAGGTTGTTTAGTGCAATTTAACATTGACTTGAGAAATAACAACATTTACCCTCGGTCCCCACTGCTTTGAGAGGATGAACGTTGTGCTTATAAACAAATTTCTCTTCAAGGACCATCTGTACAGCAACAATAATCTGAGCTATGATGATCAAAAGGTCACCTGCAGATCATAGGTCAATCATAGGTTCAATATATAATATTTAAATACAAACAAACTAACAAAAAAAAACATTAGACTAATACACATCCGAATTCTAAAATGAAACCCCTTTAACACTATACATGGATTTGAACACCAAGCATTATTACCTGTGATGACCTCACTCAGTTTGTGCCCATCATTTCTACTGCCGCTCACGAAGTCTGCAAGCCCGACCACCACGAGGCCCAGGATGGTAACTAGAATCCCAATCCACTGACTGGGTTGCAATCGTCGGTCCAGGAAGGCCACAGACAACAGCCCGGTAAAGATAATGACAGCCCCTCGCAACATCTGGAAACTGGAGGCACTGGTCATGTTGAGTGCTACATACAGGTAGAGATATGAACACATGTTATGGGATAACAGGGTGGACATTTAAAGAAAAATGGTAATTTCAGGATTCATGAACAAATGTGAGAGGCGGCTCATACTGCTTCCAGCTGATTTGCGAGGTGGCTCCTGCTTACCAACATACATAATGGAGGTTCCTACCAGGTCACAGAGAGCAGGAGGGAGGAAGAGTATGGGGTTGAAGCTCTGGCCAGGATCCACGGTGGGCTCCGGTTTGCGCCGATCATGACAGAGGAGAATGTAGAAAACGACGAGGCAGCTCAGCTCCCCCAAAAACATGAACACTGCCTAGAAGGAGAGAGAGAGAGGTGTGATGGAGAGAGTGGTGTGACAGAGAGGGTGGAGTGGTGATGGGTGGAGAGAGTGGTGTGGTGGAGAGGGTGGAGTGGGTGGTGTGGTGGAGAGGGTGGAGTGGGTGGTGTGGTGGAGATGGTGGAGTGGGTGGTGTGACAGAGAGGGTGGAGTGGGTGGTGTGGTGGAGATGGTGGAGTGGGTGGTGTGACAGAGAGGGTGGAGAGGGTGGTGTGACAGAGAGGGTGGAGAGGGTGGTGTGACAGAGAGGGTGGAGAGGGTGGTGTGACAGAGAGGGTGGAGAGGGTGGTGTGGTGGAGAGGGTGGTGTGGTGGAGAGGGTGGTGTGACAGAGAGGGTGGAGAGGGTGGTGTGACAGAGAGGGTGGAGAGGGTGGTGTGGTGGAGAGGGTGGTGTGGTGGAGAGGGTGGAGTGGGTGGTGTGGTGGAGATGGTGGAGTGGGTGGTGTGGTGGAGATGGGTGGTGTAGTAGAGAGGGTGGAGTGACGGAGAGGGTGGAGTGGGTGGTGTGGAGAGGGTAGAGTGGTGGAGAGGGTGGTGTGGTGGAGAGGGTGGAGTGGTGGAGAGGGTGGTGTGGTGGTGTGGTGGAGAGGGTAGAGTGGTGGAGAGGGTGGTGTGGTGGAGAGGGTGGAGTGGTGGAGAGGGTGGTGTGACAGAGAGGGTGGAGAGGGTTGTGTGGTGGAGATGGGTGGTGTGGTGGAGATGGGTGGTGTAGAGAGGGTAGAGTGGTGGAGAGGGTGGAGTGGTGGAGAGGGTGGAGTGACGGAGAGGGTGGAGTGGGTGGTGTGGTGGTGATGGGTGGAGTGACAGAGAGGGTGGAGAGGGTGGTGTGACAGAGAGGGTGGAGAGGGTGGTGTGACAGAGAGGGTGGAGAGGGTGGTGTGACAGAGAGGGTGGAGAGGGTGGTGTGACCAAGAGGGTGGAGAGGGTGGTGTGACAGAGAGGGTGGAGAGGGTGGTGTGACAGAGAGGGTGGAGAGGGTGGTGTGACCAAGAGGGTGGAGAGGGTGGTGTGACAGAGAGGGTGGAGAGGGTGGTGTGACAGAGAGGGTGGAGAGGGTGGTGTGACAGAGAGGGTGGAGTGGTGGAGAGGGTGGAGAGGGTGGAGTGGGTGGTGTGGTGGAGATGGGTGGAGAGGGTGGTGTGACAGAGAGGGTGGTGTGGTGGAGAGGGTGGAGTGGTGGAGATGGGTGGAGAGGGTGGTGTGACAGAGAGGGTGGTGTGGTGGAGAGGGTGGAGTGGTGGAGATGGGTGGAGAGGGTGGTGTGACAGAGAGGGTGGAGAGAGTGGTGTGGTGGAGAGGGTGGTGTGACAGAGAGGGTGGTGTGGTGGAGAGGGTGGAGTGGTGGTCAACAGTGACCGGAATGACCAACAATGTGAACAGAACAAAAAAAGAAAAAAAAAAAACAAGAAGAAGAAGCATTGACGTAGAGGAGAGGAACAAAGACGAGTCAGCAGTATTCATTCTGAACAACTCCAGTACATATAGTCTACAACTCAGCATCACAGGAAACCTGGGCCTTAACCAAGAACATTCACCCCCCCATACCCCCCCCCCCCCCCCCCCCCCCCAGCACCACCACCCAGAGAGGTGAGTACCTGCAGGAAGGGGTGGGAGAAAGAGTGGTCAGTACCGCTGGTGCAACCAGGAGCAGAAAATATGTCAGCCCACCTGAAAGGTTAAGAGCACATATTAATATATGCTGATATGTTAGATATGTTCTTCGGTTAATGCTAGTATTCAGTAGTAAAAAAAAAAAAAAGCAAGTAAACGCTTAATGAACGAGAACTGAAATGTTTCTAAAGTCAGGAACCGCTACTCCTGAAGGCTCAAAGTGCATACTACAGTTTCTGGTATCATATATAGGCTAAAAAGAAGAAACAAGATAGGAAACCTGCCAACTATGCAGCAATACTCCCCAGAGTACACAGACAATACAGAACAGTGACCCACTATCAGCAGACTACAGCTGACCCACTGATACTACAGGTTAGTCTGAATATAAACATTTTCAAAAATCTAACTTTTGATTGTGCAACTCGACACCCTCATTCACACTGACAAAGTGATCAGCACTTTATGTGATTGATTTATTTTATTTTCTTTGAATTAATGGAATGTGGTTAATATGTGACTGCACATTATGGAATGGCGTTAAAAGCCAGACAGTATGGGGAAAAAGGCATGACTGACATGTGATTACCATGCCACTTCATCAGCAAATACTTAGCTTGAGGCAACTAGTGGTATCAGCAAGTAGTATTTTTTCCAGATTTGTTCCTTTTTCATGTATTCCTGAACAGTAGTACTTTGAACAAAATAATCCGCTGCACCTACAAATTATAAAAACTGCCAACAATGTCATACTAACCTGATTGGCTAGAATTACATAATATAGACTAGTTTGGTCCTACCCAGCACTGAATCACCTCAGCTGGAGTACTTTCACTATAAATCTGAAACAGAACTGAGAGCTTTTGTCACACTTAAGCAAGATCATAATGAAGATTCTGTGGTAAATAGAGTAATCCAAGCAAACATGTAGCCTTGCAGAAGTGTTATTATGTGGACAAATACTTTATTTTGTTTTAAACTCGTGTTACATATTTGATATGCCATACTTGTTAAAAGTTTAAGAATTGAACGGATCACTGCCATCTCAGGGAGCATTAGATATCCTCTCTGCAGGCGTCTGATACCACCATACCTCCAGTATTATATGACCTCCTGTTGCAGTCCGTATTGCTCCAGCTGTCGTGATTTGAAGTAATTGAGTGTAAACACTGGTGATTTAATGCAGTTTTGTTTTGTCGGTGGATCTAATGTGGATTCAAGTGTCACAAATGACGCCGTCATATTTGTTTTCTCGCAAAACTATGACTTATATACGTGACAAAGAAAGCAAACATTAGATATTATAATTAAGAGTGACTAGTAAAAGAAAATACTCTATATCTCCAGTTAACCATTAACGCGGATTTGGGGAAACAAAAACAACCAGATTAAATGTATTCCATTAGCATTATTACATTATTATCTGAGTTAGCATACTTACTTTGCCGACAGTGTATTAATGGAGCCTGTAGTAAGCATTAAACCAGCGAGAAATAGTTGGTACTTTGTCCAAGCCATGGTAGAAATACAGTGGGAAGCCCAAACGTTAGACGCTACGCTACTGCTACCGGAGTTTCTTCGCTCACACACAAAGCTAATGGGACTGCGCACAGTTCCCTCGCATGAACATCACGTGACGTCGTGATCAGCTGACGCATCACCGGACCTAAAGTGGGTGAGTTCACGTAACTCAAATCTGCGCAGATTTAATCGACTGTTCTTGAGATTTAACAGTCATCCCCCTCCCCAAGTCTCTTCTACAGTTCGTTTTTTTACAGTTCTGTTCATTAATCACACTAGTCACGTAGTCTCAAACGTTGTAGTATGTTTTTATAAATCTAGAATTAACGCAATGGTAGTGCATGTATAATTTCTGCATTTCGCTGTTCTATAGGCCTATGTTGCAGTATCAGATTGCACCAGCAGATTTTTCATATTGCTATTTGCTCCATTACCCATTTGGCCTATGTCAGTTTCTTTGATTAATTGTGTAACAGTGTTTATTAAAGCATAACCACATGGTCATTCGATGTTTAAGTGTTATAACGCAGTGTATGCTATTTGTCCATACTATTTGGATTTTGAATCACATAAGAATCCACTAGGAATTAAAACATAGTTTATAAAATCTTGAGAAATTATCTTTCCTCGAAAACTGTGCTTATCAATGAATGGCTGTTATTGAAGTCTTAAGATTGTTGCTTCCGACAGATGTAACCACTGAATTAGTCCTCCCCTCCACTCCACTCCCTATGCCCACAAGCAACATAAAAACATCTCAAAGGTTCTCCAAACACACGTGCACACTCAAATAATTAACAGCCAGACCATGTTCAAATTTGTTTTGATAATTAGAGTCCAGGAAAGTCATGATTACATTTTCATTCACAGAGCATTTATAATGATAGGTGTGAAGATGTCAGACAGATATCTGCTCTAAGTAGGTCTAACAATAATGCCAGCTTCAAAAACTTAGGCTAATTAACGAATTAAAAAGTTGCTAATGATTGAACTTTTGCACTTTTGGCAAAGTTGGGGTTATGGTTAGTGTTATCGTAACCTAATATTAAGATACTTATGAATTTACATTAAATAGTTTGGTTGCCACTATATTCACTATACTAAGTAACCTAGCAATATATCATTTTAAAGTACCCACCTAACACTCAAAGGATGCAAATTTCAGAATATTATTTGGAATGATGGTATGGACAGTATCTCAGCATATAGGCAAAATGGAATATTTCAAATGTTATGCAAATATATGTACTTAAGTGTAATATATTTGGCCTTATAGCTTCAAGCATAATTTACTTACTACCATACTACCATACCATACATACATACGACCATATTGTTCCTATTTGTTTGAGATTTGTTTTAAAAAGTTGATCAAGAAAGCACGTTCACAAGGGTCCAGAATAATCCTGAAATAATAACAAAATCTCTGAAAAAAAAACGTTTTACAGAAAAAAGGATTTTGACTTGCAAATTACTTTCCTCACATCATGGATTGTAGTAAAATTTACATGGCTTTACAATTAAGGCTGCGGTATTAGATCCAGCGTTACTCTGTGACAAAATTAATGAAGCACTTTATAAAGCTACACGGTACATGGCATTTGACAGTTTGGTAGTTGAAACTGGTTATGGGTCCAATCACGGTTTCCTTCGCGTCTTTGCCCTTCCTTGAATCTCAAAGGCGCTGATTGGTCGGGGCTATACGCGCTTTTTGTTGGTAAATAACGAGAATAGGTTGATCGTCCTGCGTACGAGCTCTGAAACCTGTCAAATCCGACTCGTACGTTTCACGGAAGATGTGCAAATTCGAACCTAAGTTTAAACGAAAAGTATTTTTAGGTTTCGGTCGTCAGTTTGAAGTCGTGGAGTGACGAGGCCAACTCTGCAAGAGTTCGTGCAAAATGTCCCTCGGTGCGGAGGAATGCGTTCGTTCCTCTAACTTTATTTTACGCTCGCGTGTTTCTGAACTCAACATATCGACGTGCTGAAGCTTCAAGTCCTCCCAGAACCCGCTCGGTTCCGCCGTGACTGGACCGTCGTAGACGGTGTGCACGCACGCAGTCGACTTTGCCCTGGGTTGGAGCGGTTTCTGCGGAACTCGCCCGTCCTCCGAACTTGAAAGCGTAAGGAAGAGACCAAACACGACACTGCCATTGAAGAGTAAGTACGTTTTGTCACGCAAATCGAGTTACAGTTTGATTTGGTTCTGGACGTGTTTGCTGTGCCAAGAGTGGGTCGGGGTGTCTGGACACAGGACGCATTCCTCCCGAGCGCGAGTGCGCGTGCAGGCCCGAGCAATAGAGACCACGGTGAGTTTGTACAATCGGTGCTTTAACTCTCTGCGAAGATTTTGTTGTGACACTGTTTCCATCGTGATCTCTAAAGAGTCTGACAAGGGAGGGGTCGGTAATGGTGAGGGGAAAAGTTGCTCGCTTGTTCTCTCTCCCATATTCTTTCTCCCCCTTCCCTCCCTACTTCCTGTAATTCTTGTTGTCTTGGACTGCGCCGTTCACGCCCCTACAGTTTGTCTGCTGCGCTGTGCTTCAGTGCAAATGAAGTTTCCTCCTAGACAGTAAACCTCCCAAAGGACTTACGAATCAGATCTTTCTCGGAACTCTAAAAACGAGCTTATAAAAAAAAAAATTGGAATAGCAATGGTTCAAACATATAGCTAAACAAGATCAAGTGAAAAGGTATTTGAGTATCACCACATCCATATACTATGTAGTGAAACAAAAAGTTGTTACAGGGCCTTTATGCAATATGCAAAAAAAGGAAAGGACTGTTTGTACTTTGGAAGCTGTTAGTGCTGAGTTACCATGATTTTGACCTGAATATTTAGCCCCTGTGGAGATGTTTTTATTTATGTATTTATCAAGCTCTAGTGCAAACTCAGCACACTGAAATGATTTCAGATTTACTGCTCCTGTGTGGCTGGCCACTCCAGAAAGAGGCTGAGCTCCAGCCTGCTTCATGCTTTTCTGCTTCTAGTCTGGAGAAACCATTTTAGCTTAGCTTGACAATTTGTAGATCGCGCAATGAATTAAGGAAGTGCTCATTTAAAAACATCAGCTACGTGAGCCGAATTGCATGCAGACGTCTAGATTGAATGTTCGTCTTCTATGCTTATTGTGGGCCGCTCTTTTTCAGGAAGGTCGCCTGAGGAATGACCGAGTGTTTAGCTGTTTATAGAACAACTCGTTCAGAGGAGAGAGGCACAGGGGGAAGTGCGATTTGTGCTCTCTTCCCTCTTCCATATGACGTCTGCTCGCTGAGACGCATCTTTCTGACCCGCACTACTGAGCGGTTTCCCCTCGGATGGTCTGTTCTGACGATCACTTCTGCACACCCTTCATAGTTGTTACACTTTACCATGAGCCTCTCGCCCCACCAGAGAGGGAATATAAGTAATATTATCAAGCAGAATATTGAAGGAACCGTCGAGGAACCGGCCCAGCACTCAGAGGAGGTCTTCTACAACGTTGGTGCTCCATCCTTGGAGCAAACCCACAGCGGTGCTGGTGGAAGGGTGGACCCAAACCTTGATCTCCAGAGCTCGAAAGCATATCAAGTATGGGGTAATTTCCAACAGTCGGGTCCAGTGAAGTGGGTGCAACACGACCCAATTCAGCCCTCCAGTTGGTTCCAGGGTATGCCAAACCCGGCCAAACTGCCCCAGAACTTTGGCCCTTCACTAAGTGGAATTGATGACGCACGGGGTCATCAAGCTTTGCACAAGTCCAATCACGAGATGGACGCCTTGCAGCAAGACAAAATGTCTGCAGGCTCGTCCGTGCCCTACTCGGAAACTTCGCAGGGTCTGGTGTCAGGAATGGAGTGGGAGCGTCACTCCATGGCAGCCATGCATCAGGCCCAGTTCCAGGCACTCCAACAGGGCCTGAAGTCCAGTGAGCCCCAGTACCAACCCCACACCCTGCGTCACGCCATGGCTGACTCCACCTTGCAGCCCTTCCCGCTGGCGTTTGGGCCCACCAAGCAGTCCCCCCAGGCCCCTGGCTTCTTCCAGGGCTTCCATGGTAGCGCCGTGTCGCAGAACCTGGGCTACAGCGACCAACCAAAAACCCAGCAGCAACTCATGCAGTTGCAACAGCACCAGATGCAGCAACAGCACCAGATGCAGCAGCTGCAGCAAATGCAACAGCAGCATCAACAACAACAACAACATCAACAACAACAACAGCGACTGCACCACATGCAACAGCAGTACCACAGTCAGCAGAAGCTGCAGGAACATCTACAGCAGATGCACCAGCACCAGCACCTCCAGCAGCAGCTTCAGAGTCTGCAGCAGCCCGACCCGTTCGCCGCACAGGCGCGTCAGCAAGACCAGCGGCTCGCCAGGCCGCGCCAGCCGGACGACAAACGCCCCAGAGCGAGTTCCGGCCCGCCGCCCGAGCAGAGCCGGCCGGCGGCCGCGCAGACCCAAAAGCGCGACGCGAGCCCCCAGTCGCCGACGAACCAGGACCCCGATCTTGCGAAGGCACCACAGGTGGTGCAGGAAACCCAGGGCAAACCAGAGGCCCTCCCTCGTCGCTCTCGACGGCTGTCGAAGGACGGAGTCTCTCCTCAGAGCAGCCAACCGCCTAAAGAGCCTGCTCATAATGGAGGCACGGGTGGTGTTCATGGACCTTCTGGTAGTGTCATCCAAAGCACACAAAGGAGGAGGAGGGCTTCCAAGGAGATCAACCTTGAGACTCTTGCTCAGAAGGCTTCAGAGATGGAGTTTTTGCCTGCAAAGGTAAGAATGTTTGACTAAAATAGATTTGTTAATTGCTGCAATAAGCGTGTGCAGTACATTTACATTTTTTTTTCCGCATTTAGCCATGTTTGAACGACGGTATTCCCCGCTACCAAATTAAATGAACCATAACATCTAGTGCCATAGCCGCGCCAATTTCATCAGAGTATCTGAATTTGATGGCTAAAATCAGCCGTGTTTGTCATATGGGAAGGAAGACTTTGGAAATGAGATGAGATTTGAATTATGGCAGCTCTGACCCCTTCTTAATATATTTTCCTACTCAAGTTTTCGAAGGACCTGGCTCTCACGAATATCAAAATACTCTCCACTTAGCTTTAAGACAAAACAAACCTGTCTTTTGTAGCTCCCTTAAACTGATCATGTGGAAAGAAACCGGTTAAAGAGTACGTAATCCAAGAGTGGACACTCATAGCAGCACGTGGAGATGTTTTAGTTTTATTCGCACTTCATACCCATCCTCGTAGGCGGTGCAATTTGGGCAGGCGCTAAAGGGCGTCTAATGGAGTCTGTCCCCTGCTCCATGAGCGCAGGCAGTCTGAGTGGTGAGTCCGGCTATGCAAGCTAACGGAGATTTGCTGCATGTCTGCACACCTACACATTCCACACGTGCTCCAGACACGTTTGGCAGTGCTAGGGAGGGGCTCGTTCTCCCGCCCCCTCGCCTCTGTTTGCTAGCAAATATCATGCGCAAGCTGTGTTCACAAGCACTCCTTTTTAATTTCAGTCTTGATGGAGTCCACAGTTCCGACTTATGCCCGTCTGTTCTAAAAAATAAAATAAAATGAATGAAAGAATGTAGTGCAGTTGTATAAATATGTTGAAATCTGAGTGATGGGTTTGTAGAGAGATGACTTTAATACCTAAAAAATGATTCTGCACTAGCAAAACTGCACTAATGTTTCAAAGGTAAGCTGTGCTTTTGTCCTGTTGAATCAGATGATCACAGAAACATCGTGAGGCAGGGTTTGCTGTCTGTTTCCTGACACGCGGCCAATCCAGCTTTATCCAGTTTCACATTGAAACTCTCCCAAATTCAGATAAACATTGCAGAACATTCAATCAGGTTCTAGTGACACTATGTTGGCTGTGGTTGAAAATACATGAAGATATATTCATTGGATTTCTCAGTGTGTTGTAGATTAATTTGATCACACACTTGAATGGCTTACCATGAGACAAACTGTAACTAAAGGGTTTACTAATATAACAAATTCTTAGTACTTTCTTTAGCTAATGTGCAGGTCAAATTACAGTGAGAATACATCACATTTATCATAAAAGTTACACATAAATGTTACACAATTGCATAAGCATCCTTATAAATAACTTACTAATAATTAAATGCTGAACAAAAAGATTCATTTGTTTTCTCTCTATTGTTCTTCCATTTTGTGTCCCAGTAGACCTATTTAACACATCCTCTCTCCCTCCATTTTCCTCCTGCCCACTGCAGCGTGAAGAAGGCGCCCCGGGCAGGCAGGCGGGTATGGTACCCCTCGTGATCCCTGTCTCTGTGCCTGTTCGTAAGGGCCATGCCCAAACGGAGCAGGTGGCTCACTGGGGCGGTGAGCAGAAGCCGCCTCCGGACGCCTCTCATCAGCAGACCCAACCTGAGCGCAAGCCCTCCGTCATCGTGGCACGTCGCCGCTCGCTAAGGAACTCTGACACCTTTAACCAGGTAGATGAGGCAAATGGATTTCAAGGCAGCTGTGTCACTGTGTTGTTTCACATGGCGTATTTTGACTTCGCACGTCACCTAAGTGGGAAAAGTAATGCGTAGAAGACATCACGGACGGTTCCAAGCAGATACATAGTGTCTCTTTCCATGTCGCCTACAGGACGAAGAGAAGGAAGACGGGAGACCTTCGGACAAGATCAAGCGGCGTCCCCGTCCTGAGCCCCTAGTCATCCCTCCACCCAAGTCCTGCACCTTCATCGTCCCGTCTGCGTACCCTAGCATCACGACCTACCAGAGCCACTTACGCTCACCCGTGCGCCTGCTAGACAACCCGCTGGCCCTGCCCCCCTACACGCCTCCGCCCATCCTGTCGCCTGTGCGGGAGGGCTCCGGCCTCTACTTCTCCACCTTCCTGTCCTCCATTGCAGCGGGCAGTCAGGGCCCGCCTCTGTCCTCCACGCCCAAATCGGCCCCCAGGAGCCTCCTGCACTCTAGTGAGCAATACGTTTTCTTCAGCACTTATCTGATGACGTGCGCATTCGGTGTTCATGTACAGTAAGTTATGTTAGTGTTGTGAGTTGACAGTGTGCGGCTTTTGGTGTTGACAATTTTATAGGCAGCTCCGATATCACTCCACCAGTACTTCCTCTGATTGAAGAGGCCACACCTGTCAGTCTAGAGCCGTGAGTACAAACCATTTAGTATATAACCTAAAATTCTCATCATTACATTTGTAATATTAAAATAACCATATATTCCATAATCTTAATTAATCTAGATTCATTTAATGCTTTTACAGCATTAATTTAAAAAAAGCATCTTCAAAACATCTAGGCAGATATTTTCAAACCTTCAGTGTAACTGCGTCTCTCTCTCTCTCTCTCTCTCTCTCTCTCTCTCTCTCTCTCACACACACACACACACACAGACGCATAAACATCGGTTCCCAGTATCAGGCAGAGATTCCTGATCTCCAGGACCCATGCTTAGTCCAGCAGGACGAACACAAAGCTACACTGGTTTGGCTTCCTTTGCCAGAGCATAAACCTGCCTGCTCCTTGGACGAGAAAGGTAACTCGCTGTGGATGAAGACCGCAGCTCCTAGATGGTTGAAAATGTCTGTTTATCCACCTTCTCACTGATATCCTTCACTCACTCTGGCTCTAGTTGACAATCTAGTGAACCTGGCCTGCTCAAGTGTGCTGTGTGGTGGGGGGACCAACACGGAACTTGTGCACCACTGCCTGCACGAAAACAAAGGTGATGTCATGGTAAGAGGACCGGCCACAATCTGTTCTGTGTCACGTGATAACGTGTGTAATATAACAATACATTTACTGCACTGAAGCAGTGGTTTGACACTGTATTTTAGCATTAGACTAGAGGTGGCACAGTATATCCAGAGACGATCTGTATAGGAGATAACCATGCAGCCTGGGTGTTCCTCTAGAAAACTCTGGAGCAGCTGCTGATGAAGACCCCCATCTATTCTAGAAGCCACCACCTCACTGACTACCACTATGCAGGCAGGACACGTCATGTTGTTTTGGTGGGGCTGAGCATGGGTGGCAACCAGGGGTATCGGCGCGCTGACGCTATTCTCTTCTTCCTGAACTCACTCCATTCAGGCCCGTGTCAGTCAAAGTGAATTGTAATGGTTAGTGAGAGCAGATTGTGTAAATGCAAGCGAGTCTAAATCAAGGCCAAGATTATTACTACACATACAAAGGCCTAATGATTAAAATGCTGAAATATTGTCATGATGGAAATGCATTGTGTTATGAAGAGACAATTGTGTGATCTGTCCCTTCAGGGTCAGACAATTGGACTGCAGAGGAAAAGTGCTACTTCAACAAAGGCATCTCTGCTTACCGGAAGGATTTCTTACTGGTTCAGAAGCTGGTATATATATTTTTAAAGAACACACTGTTCATTGATTTGTTTTCAAAGGCCAGCCTTTCTAGTAGGACTTCCTTTTAGCCGTTTAGGTTCCTGTTTATGCTGCTCTTCTAAAGCAGACGTTTAAATCTCCGTTTTTATCTCGTTTTAACTTGTTTACGTGTGCGCAGGTGCGGAGTAAAACGGTGGCACAGTGTGTCGAGTTCTACTACACCTATAAGAAACAGGTGAAGATCGGCCGTAACGGCTCCCTCCTGTTCGGCCACGTGGACCCAGCCGAGAGGAGTTCTGAGGTTTGCCCGTCCTGCTCACCCTCATCCTTAAACCTGGCGGGTCGCTGGTTCGTATTTGTTGAGGAACAACGGTTCTCTCTCTTTCGCCTGTACAAAAGATCGCAGTGAAACAGGAAGAGCCTGGAGCGGCAGTGGATGTCAGACAGACGAGAGACCACGACCCCGTCCAGCTCCAGGTCGTGACCCAGATGCAGCGGGCCAGTGAGAACGTGAGCGTACGAATCTGGCGCCTGCTGGGTTCTCCCTTGTGATCGCTAGTCTCAAAAAAATATATATGATTTTCAGTGAAATGATACACCATTGATCCGTTTGTAGGTTTCGCTTTCAGGGGTAGAGAAAGCTTCAGAAAGTTACTGGCTGTCGTCCAAAATAAATTCAGTTAAACTCTGAATGCTGTCACTACTCTTGTACAGGAGGGGAAGGTTCTGGTGCTACGCGACCCAAAGATTGAAGCCACCGTGGCGAGACAGGAGACCTGGACTCCTCCGTCCTCCGCTGCAAAGCCCCGCCCTGAAAGCGCAGGGAAGAGGAATAAGCCCCCAGCTGCTTCCAAGAGTCACGGAGAGCCAGAAGGCATTTTCCCCTGCAAGAAGTGCAGTAGGTAAGGGTGAGCACATGCACGCGTGTGTGTGTGTGTGTGTGTGTGTGTGTGTGTGTGTGTGTGTGTGCACGCATGTGTCTACATGTGCACACGTGTTTGTGTTTGTGTGCTTACATCTATCCCATGTTTGCGTTTACTTACTTACTTACTTACTTGCGTTTACACTAGGCAAAACATTACTCAAAATTACTGCAAAAGCCATCAGCACCTCATTTAGTATGCATTGGTGGAATCATAAACGACTGATTTACTTCTTGCATTTTACATTACATCTATTTCTTTTATGGAAATTATTTCCTGTAAGTACCCTACCTCTCAAGAAAATCATATTCTCAACCAATATACTGGACACTCCAGTGGTTATAAATTAAATTAGTTTTCAGGCAAACAATGACACCTACTGACAATTTAACACATGGCAGTTTAGTTTCACTTCATCTACCAGACCTTTCCTGACAGGATTGTTGTTGTTATGTTTCATACCGTTTATATTTCAGTTCTGTGCCACATAATTTTGGTCTCTGATGTGCCATGAAATGCATTGGAAAAACTAGACACATGCGTTTGCTCACAATACGCATAAAGCATCAACATTATGGAAGAAGACCTCTGATTGGACGGCGGTGGTTAACAGCCTGTAATCCGCAGGGTCTTTTACAAAGTGAAGAGCCGCAGTGCCCATATGAAGAGTCACGCGGAGCAGGAGAAGAAGGCGGCGGCTCAGCGGCAGAGGGAGGAAGAGGAGCGAGCGGCCGTGAAGGCCAGGCAGGAGGAGGCAGGGGCGGAGAGAGGGGGAGGGGACAGCAGCGGATTGGAGGAGAGTTCCGCCAAGGCGGGGCCTGAGGCTGAGGACAAACGGGAGGAAGCCTGGTGCTGAGAGCACCCTGGGCCGCTCGCTGGCCCTCACCAACCCACGGAGCTGGCCCGGTTTTCACTGGCTTCTCCTGTATACTGTAGAAGGTTTCTTCTGATAAATATTTACCAAAGGTGACATGAATGCAATGTGTGTGTGTTTTTTAATATATATATATATATATATATATATATATATATATATATATATATAATCACAGAGTGCTTTATCAACAGATTTGTAACATTGTTAAGGGTCTAGAAACATAACCTCAGATGAAGCACATGCTTAATGTCTGACAAGGTATCGGACTTCTCAAATGAATGTAAATTACATTCACTACATGGCCTCTCCAAGGTGCCCCTATATTTGGAATTCATATTTACCAATGTTTTTACTGCAACGTTTGTAATAACTGAGGTATTATTATCTATGAATGTCAGATTTATATAACTTTACATATACGTATGTCACTTAAAGAAATTTTCTGTCACACTTGTGTAGTAAATTAGGATTTATTGAATGCGACTTTTTTGCAGTGAATTTGATTGTGTGAAAAGGACTGTTAATGCTAAAAGAAAAGTAAGAAAGTATGATCGTATTTTTACATTTATATTATCACTTCAAGGATACACTATTTTAATCATTATTCCACATCCTATGGGTAAATTCAAAATGAATATATTTTGTGTATGAAAAGTATAAATGGTGTAAAAGAGTATGATGACTTGTCAGTGTGGTTGTTGCTGTTTTTTAATAACTACAGTACATATTTTTTGCAGAAATGGGTTGAGGGGGTGGGTTGGGTTGTTTGATCAAAATTCCTATAACCAAACTTACTGAATGATATATACATTCATAACTCTGACAACCATCTGGAGCATTTGTGTCTTTCTCATATAGCCATTACGTGTTTGTGTTCTGTTTTTATATGCTTATGAGAAACTACAGCTGCAGGATAATAAAACTATGTTTGTAAATACAAGCGCAAGGTTGAAACAACCTTCAAGTTTGATTACATTGCACAATAAAATACATTTTAATTCCATTTAGCTGACATTAAAAACAGCAATCGGCATTAAAATTTATCTCACAAATAATGACAACTGTTTGTTTAGAACTGTGCTACCGAATTGTGTTATGGAAGTGTGTTTTAACTGCCACAAACACTGGTATAATGTATCAGATGAATTCCTTGGCTATGCATGTCCAATAACTGCTAAGATGAGCATTGTGGTGGCCAAGAGACTGATGGACATCTGTATTCTTCCAGCATTTCCACCTGTGGTAAGGAATATACATAGTTACAGTATGCTACAGTAAGATTACTGAGATCTGTATTTGATATGTGACGCTTTTATAACATGAACTTTACTATAAGGATAGTATTTGCTGAAGGAAACGCAAAAATATATTTGATGTGTGGTTTAAAAATGTGCAGAAAATAGCTTCTGAGATTGGCTGGTTTATCCTGACACACCAGGATAGGTGTGGATTGGTGTTTTTGTTCGGGAAACCGCATTGCATTTATACTGAGATACCTAGCGGCTCACCCTTACAGTCAACAAGCCAATAAATGACATGGCTGTACAGTAAGATTAGTGGACTTACCAGGACCAAAGTCATCCACCACCATGCCTTCAGTGTCACTAAGGCTGCCATTGTTTGGGGCTGGCTTTACACCCAACAACTTGCACATTAGTGGGTAGATACTGACACTGTCGAAAGGCTCAGCTAAGAAGTTTTTCTTGAAGTCTGGTCCAAATGCTCTAAATATTGCTTTCATGTCCATTTCCTGGTTACTGAAGCCATGGTCCCCTTTGTTAACGTAGAAGATGTACCTCTGCACAAAAAAGTATATACAATATGTATTAAAATATATACATTTAAAATTGATTGGCACTTAAAATGTTATAGCGAGGGGAAAAGCTTTTATTTGAAAGAGGTATATATCTTACCGAATTCAAATTGAAACCTAGGTCTCCAATAAGAACAATATCTTGTATTCTACTGTTCTTTGCAATATGAAAATGTTCAGGAATATCTTCTTTCTTGTAGACAGTTAGGTTTGGATGGGCATTCCGAAGAGCATCAAAAACTTCCTGCTCTTTACCTTCTGTGGGTCTTAACATCCCAAATCCCCCATAGTCGAGCAGTTCAAAATAGCTCAAATTCTTGAAATTTATGTAATTGGAGAGTTTGATTTCCTCCACCATGGGACTCTTCTTAATGGTGGTCATGCCATGATCTGAGGTGATGATGACATTAAGGTGGTCAGATAACTTGTTCTTTTGTATAGACTCTATGAGGTACCCTATGGTGCGGTCAATCTGTTCAATGATCTTCCTTCTCTCGGGCGTCTCTGGTCCTACGCTGTGGCCGACATTGTCTGGTTCCCCGTAGTAAAGAGTGACAAAGTCAAAGTTCTCTTTGGTGTACCATCCCATAACTGTATCGATTTTCTCACGCCACTCTGTTTCATTATCATCAGGGTGATTAAAATTCTCTACCAAGGATCGTTCCACAGACTGCCCCGTATAATTAACTCCACCACCAGGATAAAAATACGAGGCAGTCTTGAGGCCCTGTAAAGCATGCAGTAAGAGGAATATTATTACACTTCACAGACTGTCATACTTTAATGCTAGTAGTAAATGTGCAGCAAACGTAGCCTTAGACTACTGCTTACCTGATTTTGAGCTGTTATCCACAGGGGCAATGCACCATTGTCCCACCACTCAGATCGCTTCAGTGTTGTTTTATGAAGTAACTTCGAGCGAGTTGTGGAATTGAACATCATGTTGTGGACTACACCATGATCCTCTATCCACCTTCCTGCATCAAAAAGCAGACAGAATATTTTTCTTGCAGTGGCAGACGATTGCAGATGTGATGTTTAAAACGATAGTCAGCCATAGGTTCACTAAAATTTAATCCAGGCATCCCAAAACCAAAGCATATTCTATAAATATAAACCAAAGAATGCAGTCACAAATGCACTGGAACAGTAATGCTTAACAGAAGTAGAAGGACTTGACAGTGTGAGGACAAACAAAGACATAAAAACAATGAGTCTGTGATATGAGACATGGTACATGTAAACCTGCACTGCAAGTCAGTGGTCAAATCCACTGGTCTCCCAGAGAGGGAGTGACCAAAGATAAGCACAAACTTGATGTAATAATTTTTCCTGGCTATCTATACTTATTTAACCTTTGATATCTTCTGGAAATGGATCTGGAAATGGATCTAGGTAAGAACAGGTCCAACAAGGATTGAAGAAGAGACTATGAACTCAATTTAAAAAGAAATCTTATCAGAGATCTTCGAAGTATCTGACCCTTGTGCCTCACCTGCACATATTTTAACAGTGTAACTCAAAAAATGAATTAATGAGTACATAATTATATACAATACATATTATAAAATGTGTGTTTAAATATCTGCTGGTCCTAATTAAAGTCCTAATTGTGTAACCCTCTATAACTGGGGTTATCGTGTCTCAAGCACATGATAATCCCAAGGTTTGCAGTAGAGAACAACTCATCCTCTAAGAATGGACAAGAATTGTACTTGCTTTAGTACCATAAGTGTCAGAACACAAGTGTCTAACACTGTAATGGAGATGTTTAATATTCATATTGGTTTATGAATAGTATTCTCTTAAACCCTAAACATGTTTCTATATAGCAATCACATTGATAATTATACAGGAGTTCATTGAACGTTTCTTACCAGTAATAGTAGTAAAATGGGACGGAGATGTCATAGTGATCATTGGTGGTGTAACATATTTTGCCTTCACGCCCTCTTGTACCAGCTTGTCCAGATTTGGTGTATCAACATCTTGATCATAGTCCCATCTGAAACCATCGAAAGACAATAAGAGTAACTTGTTACATTTCCCCTTACCTATGTTGGACAAAGGCTTGCTGTCCACACAGAGGGAAAACACAAAGACCAGCAGAATCTCCAGCTTCATATTGAGAGTCAAGATGAGAGTAGATGTCTGCTCTTTATAGTCCTCACAGGGCCAGATAACGTTGTGCTGAACACCGTTTATCACAGCTGGCAAGATAGAAAAATCTTTGACCTTTATGAATTTTCTGCAACCAATGAGAATTTTCAGTGTAATACTGAACACTATAGTGCTGGGAATGTGCAGAACTGCTAATTACATTCAGAAATTATTCTGCCTAGTTGATTGCGACTAAATGCCAGTCTTTCAAGATTCCTTTTCCATAATATAGTGTAATTCTTATATGAGCCATGAAAGGCTGCAGTCTTTCAAGACGTGGACTAATAAACACTTTGACTGGGATGAATTATCACATCTGTAAAACTAGGAATACATTACAATACAACAGGGGTGAAGCAAATTAGAGTGGTCAGCCAGAAATTAAATGCATTGTACTCTTCACCGTGGTTGACTAATAAATTCACATGTCCCCTGTATTAGTATCAACGGGACAATCAATAGTCTGCATCCTTTATTTAGCATTACAATCTACAATATCAGACAAGCCATTAGTAAGTCTAAATCCACCAATGAGCCTGTGTCCTTTCTATCAGCACATAAAGTTGTCATGTCAAGTATGGTAATAAATGAAATGGGTGTAAATACAGAGTCTGATATGGTATCAGTTTTAACATTTAATAATAATAACAATAAGAATAATAATAGCAACAACAACAATAATAATGTGGTGCCTTTCACGATCTCAAGGATACTACACACACACACACACACACGCACACACGCACACACACACACAGACAAAACCCCATCATGTTATGGACTACACCATTTGATACCACTGACCATTAATTTCTTAGAGATAAACTTGAGAGATTGAGCTCTCAGGAACAGTCCTAATATGGTTCAGTCTGTACATGCGATGCAAGAATTGCTTGATGATGTAGGAACAGCAAATCTATCTGATATGCAGCAGTGTTACAACATGAGCAGAACTCTGAGACTGTTAGTAATTAGTCATAACTGTTGTTATCTTTACGTCTCACACATATAAACTCCAGGAGGAAGACTTTTTATCATTTCACTTTTATTATTTTCAAAGGTTGATTGCAAGCTGCTTATCTCCAATTCAGTCAATCAAAATATACCTACGAGCAAGATTTAGTGTGCTTTAAGATTACCATTTTCTTGAACAATACTTATTATAAAGAACTAATGATACCTTTCTTTGATACATCTTTTTGATACAACATTTCATTTCAAATGTGACAGTAGGATCTGCGAACAGCTTGGTAAATTAGAGATTACTATGGAATATGCTAAGGATATGACATTTTTGCGACTTGCAGCATGGTTGCAGGGAACTTCGTAGTCAATATGTATTAACCTCTGTATTAATCTCTAACCATGAAAATGTTTAGGTCGCAAATTTCATTTTTCTTGTAATTACTGAAATTACATTAAAGTATTGCTCTGATAAAACAAGTCTTTTAAAATACTGTCAATTAGATATTTTAGACCTCTGGTGGTATAACGGTTTTGCCTGCCGTTACCACTGCGTTTTTAACATTTCTTAACAATTTTCAGCAGTACAATACACATCTATGACCATTTGTTTTAGTTTACTTAGATCTCTTTTCGATTTAATACTTTTATTCAACTCTGTTTGAAGTACTTTGAAATGCTGCTATGAAACGTGCTAGGCCTATATAAATAAACTTACCGTGCCTAATATGACAAATGTGAGAAATATGAAGTCAGTGTTTTTGTTTTATTGTTTGTTTGTTTTAGTGAATAATGCTATTTGTGTAACAAACATTCGGCTGACACTAAAATCAAGAATCTCAAAACTATTATTATTACATACAGGAGTATTCGCGACCTATCGATTAGTCATTTTTTTGGGGGGGAAGAACACCCTCAAATTGACATAATCTGGCTATTTTGAAATGTATTACAATTTACATAACCTAGCAATTTATCAAAATTTACATAACCTAGCTATTTTGAAATGTATTACAATTTACATAACCTAGCAATTTTTCAATTTATTAAAATTTACATAACCAAGCTATTTTGAAATGTATTAAAATGTACATAACCTAGCTATTTTGAAATGTAATAACATTTATATAACCTAGCTATTTTTCAATTTATAAAAATTTACATAACCTAGCTATTTTGAAATGTATTAAAATTACATAATCTAGCTACGTTGAGACGTGTATCCAGCTCTTATGTAGCCGACAGCTGCTCTGTCTCGGCCAGAAAAGCCCTCAAGCACTCATGATTTTGTGAGGCTGCTTGTTTATAGTCAAATGACCGTAACGGTTAAACTGTAACTACGCGCCGAATGCGTTACACTTCTCGTGTTTCTCGGGGTTTCCAGCACGGCGTGAGCGCTTTTCTCACGGCAGAATACACGTTAAATAGTGAAAACGCCCCGTATTGCTCCATCAGGTCGATTGGAGGCGGTGGTGCTCGGAGCTTTTACAGCTGAGGTTCAGGGGAGGAAAAAACCTGAATCGTTCGCTACACATCCGGAGTTTTTTCGATGTTCTTTCACACTCTGGAAGACGACATGCGTTTTAAACCGACTCGCGACAGACTATACACGACGAGATGCTGTGGATGCTGCCACGTCCGGACGGGGACGGTCATCCTCGGTACCTGGTACATGGTGCGTTGGTATTCGTGTTTAAATATTCAGATAGTTCGGTTATTTTTAAAATGGTCGCGCGGACGGACTCGCGAGCGTTAGCTACATTAGCTCGCTAGCTAACTTCGGCGCCAGACGCCCATTTAATTAGTCAGCATCTATGCTGGCAAACATACACCATAGTTATTAGTATATACAGTTAGATATCTGTCAAACTACTCTTATGTGGTGGTAAAAGCACAGTTGACACATTATTCACAAGAACGTATAAAACAACAGCGACGAGCTTGAGGCTAGCTAACATAGCTAGTCTTACTCCGTGAGCCCATCGCTCAGTCTCAGTCGTGTCCTGAGGCGAAACGATATCATTAAAATGTCCAGGTGACGGTTATTAGATGTTTAGGATGCCGGTTAAGACTGAACTAAACACGAAGTCACGAATAACTGCTTCGAATAACGTCGTTGTTAACCGCTATAGCTAGTTCTCCAAGTTAGCTAACCGTGTTGGCTAATCTACTTTCACGTCTGTGGCGTTGGTCAAAAGTTAGCGAGCTAGGTAGCTAACTAGCTAGGTTAAAAACTTCAGTTTCTTCTCTTTATGTTAACGAGCTATCTACCTAGTTAGTTGGGTTAAATTCGTGGCTGTTGGTTAAGGCCTAAACTGGTTAGCTTGCTAACAGCGTCTAACTGAGCACCTGAAATTCTGACACTGACTTGCTGTGTAGGTGATTCAACGTCTAATGTTGGGTGCCTACATTTGTAGCATGTTATTACAGTACGTCAAATAGCTAGCTAGGTCAAGAATAAATGTTAACATTCCTTCACATGGGTTATCTATGGAGAGGAACTAACTGGCTGGCTCACAGCTACATTAAGACCATTATGGCTCAAAGGCAAACTGATGCAATTGAATAGTAATAGTTTGCCAGTATGTCAAGTCACGTTAGATATGATCAAGGCATGCTAGCCTTTGCAACTCAAGTCTACTAGCTATAGCCCAGTTTTATTTGCTAATTTTTTTTCTTCAGGTTGTGAACCTCTTGATGGGAATCTTGCTGACTGTGGCAGTCACCCATCCTGAGAATGTTCCTACTGTTGATCTACAGTATGAGGTTATTGAGCACTACTTCACTTCGGACAGGATGTCAGGTATGGTTGTGATACAGGCAACTTTTGATTGATTTGAGAATAGACCTGAGCAGTGTATTTCTTCTTCTTCTTCTTTAACTTTTACTTTGTTCTAAAGTAGACTGCATTAATAGTTGGATTTTTGCCTAATGCCATTTTCATCCTACATTGATTAGTCAAGGTAGAATAATTAATTGTTTTTTTTTTTTGTGTAGAAAATGCTTGTGTGGGATTTGCCATCTCCTTACTGATGCTAACTATCAGTGCCATGATGGTGTATGGAGCCATTACTGTAAGTGTTTATGAGCAGCAGACAAGTTCCGTGTCTGATTTTCGCTTGTGCAATTGTTCTGCATTTTAATCAAAATGTGTAACTAAGCATTCTCCTTTCATCTTTCGCAATCTTTCTGATGTCGGATGAGTTCAGCATATGTGACGTATGTTACACATATTTAGTTTTGTTCTTCAGTAATATAAAACGGACCAGAGGCCATAAAATGCCATTGTTATCTTTATTGAATTAGTGAGTAGTTATTGCTGTGTTTCGCTGTTGCAGTTCACTGCTGTGTTGATGTTAAATTGCATTTCCCATAGAGTAGAATGCATCATTGTTGGGGAAACTAGCAGTAAACCATAGAACACAGTGATTGTAATTTATAGACTGGGTGACCTTCTTAGATAGTCAACTGTCCCTTCATAAAGTTTGATTTATTGGTCATACTAAATCAGAATGCTTCACTGGTGTCTGACATTTGGCTCTCTTGATCACAGCTGTTCACTACTAGACAGTTCAGCACCGCACACATGCATGGTTGAAAGAGAACCGTAATTGGAAGAGTATAGTATTAACACGAGTGCGTGAAGAAACTATATAAATACTAGTATGCTTTACTATGGATTGCCATCTCTTGTATTGAAGGAATATCAGGAGGTTGATGTAACTTAAATAGTGTATACACAATGTCTGTCAAGAATGTGGCTAGGTTAGTAAATCAGCTCAGTTCAACATCCTTAGAAGTGCTCTGTTGCCCAGAGTAGATATATTGCAGCAGTGTTGCTAAAAGCTGACATTAAATTATATATTATATGACTCATAAAGATGGTTATGTGTGTTGTTGGACGTCACATTTTGTCATTTATGCTAAAACGTTATAAGGGCTATTTGCATTAAAACAGCGAGTTTAATTCTTATTGCATGCAGTCATATACTAATCAGAAAATAAGATGCCTTATTTTGCTCTGTCAAGTATGCAGCACCATCTGTCACAAAAGTCCAGTGACTGGTCCTCCATTTTTTTAGGCCTAAACGTGGATGCTTTTACTTTGATATGAGCGCCCATATGATGTTACAGTTGTGTGGGTGTAATACACCAGTTGGACATTTTAAGCTGTCTTTCGGTTTTGCATGAGAGCTTTATTCAAAGCAGGTTTGATTATGTAAGATAAGCACACACAGTTCTTGGTATGAAGACCAATAGCATTAAAGTGTTGGATTCTCATAGCCAAACTTCTTACCCAGTGAATAACGATCTTTCATTATGTGAAAGAAGTGGAACACATTTTAATCTTGATCTCTTGTGTATTATACTTGGAGAAGACATCTTTCTAATGTAATGCACGCTGCCACAGTGTCTTGCTTCTCCACACTAGATTTGCTTTGACTTTAGCTGTAGTCTTTTAAACACAGAGAAACATGGATCTTTCACTTTAGCTGTTATTTTAAATTTTAATCTCTTAAAGATGCTAAATGGAATTTTTGGAAATTGTGGAGTCGCACAGCTGCAGTATGTAACTGTATTTCTAGGAAATTAAAGTGGAGACATTTACAACCAAAACATGCACACACAGTACAGGCAAAAATACAGCAAACTACTGACAACAAATAAATAAAGACTGATTGTTCTCCACTCCAGCACCGTGATGGCTGGCTCATCCCGTTCTTCTGCTACCAGCTGTTTGACTTTGCTCTCAGCTGCCTGGTAGCCATCAGCTCACTCACATACCTGCCCCGGATCAAGGACTACCTGGATCAGCTGGTGAGCTGTTTGTCTTCTCAAACATCAGTGAGGTCTTTCCCACACACAAGCCCTTCCGTTTTTAGAAGTCTGTGTCTTTCACTTTCAGCCGGACTTCCCGTACAAAGACAGTCTGCTGTCTCTGGACTCCAGTTGCCTCCTGCTCTTTGTGCTGGTCTTCTTCGCTGTCCTCATTATCCTGAAGGTATCTCGGCCTCTCCTGCGAGTCAGCATGCATGCGATAATTGGCTGTTATATTTGTGATAGTCGCGTGTTGATAATTCAGCGATCCTATATGCATTTAGTAGATCTCCAGCACCTGAGATATTATGGTGCCAATTCTCTAGTTATCTACACAGAAGCTATTAAATAAAGGTGTGCTGCTTTTATTATTATTAAAATTACTGTTTTTCTGTAGGCTTACTTGATCAACTGTGTGTGGAACTGCTACAAATACATCAACAATAGGAACATGCCAGAGATTGCTGTTTATCCTGCTTTTGAGACCCCACCTCAGGTATATTAATTCAACAACTATTAAACCTTTCTCAGAATGCCAGTACGGGAAGTTTTGCCTGGCCGTTCGGTCAAGGAGATGTTCTGATACTTGTGACCGTCTATATGGTTACTGTAAACGTCGTGGTGGTCACAACATTAGATGGAGTCTGGCTCAGTGCACTACTGAAGTTAAAGTTCAAAGAGTTTGTTGTCATTTGCACAGTAGGAACCAGTTTTCCGAGGACAATGACATTCTTTCATTGACAATGAGCAGCTCTCTATGCTTGATGGCGACACATCATGTATATCAATAAATGCACAATGCTAACTTCATCAAGCAAAGCCAACGTGGGAATATTATAACGTGTGAAAGGAGGTTTGGGTTAAGTGATCATAGAATAGAGACACTATTCTAATCTATTTAAGATCTAATTTAATAGCAGGGTACCACATCTCTGAGTTAGAAACACCATTGACCTTTATTTAGAAAGGTGTTAAATGGGAAGTGGTTGAATGGTAGCGTTTAAAGTGAGAACAGAAAACATCTTCAGCTGAACACTGCTCATACCAGCAGAGAACTCTATAACTAGGAGCTGTGTGTTTTTACCCTCTCCACAAGGATAGGTTTGGTTTCAATGAGCTTATTTGTTCTGAAGTCATTTCTCACTGTTGGTGTCAAGGTTTCATGAGGTTGTTGTACTAAATGATCTTTTATGTCTCATGCAGTATGTTCTTCCCACCTATGAAATGGCCATGACGATGCCAGCAAAGGAGCCTCCTCCTCCATACATGCCGGCCTGATGCCTCCCCTCCGCCCCCGATTAAAGTCTCCGCAGTTTCTCTTCTTGGCCTTCTGATCCCATGATTCGCTCTGTTGAATGGAGGGGTGCTAAGATTCCCCCCCGCCACCAGTACAACTCTGCACACTGCGTAGACTCGACCATAATTGTCATTAGCATGACTTTAAATGCCTCTCATAACGTGTTGTGACTGTTCATCACTTACAGATCTATTTTTGTAAAGTAAACGAAATCAGATGAAATGAGACATTGCAGTCGGTGAAGTGGGGAAGTGGTTGTTTTGAGTCGGAAGGACTTTGGCATGCAGTGGTAATGCCTCATTGCGAACCGAGTTGCATAGCAAATTGTGCTTTTGATAGCATTGTATAGTTTATTCATGGTGAATCATTTTAATGAGGAGTTTCTACTAAGAGATGCGGATAATCCGCCAGCAACTAACGCACATTACTTTTCACGCCTGTCCTTTAGAATCATTTCGTCTTGCTTTTTCTAGTGTCCGAGTTGGAGATGATGTGTGAATTATTGCTTTACCACTTTTCTGTCAACTAACACTTAGAAGCATTACTTTTATCTTTCGGCTAATGTAAATATAATCTGTTTTAGTTTTAACAATGGTCTTGACAATCCAGTATGGGATTAAAAATAATAATAATTAATTACTTTTCCATCTGTCCATTTTGTGCTAAAGTAAGATTTTATCAAAGCGTAGGCGGAAGAGGTTGTAGCACTTTATCTTGTTTTTATATATTTAGTATTGTCAGTCCATCCACCTATTCATCAGGCCCTGGTTGCCATCGTGTCAGCAGTCTGTATCGTGCTCTGTTGTAGTAGATAGTGTTTATCATAGCTGACCAGGGGGCGCTCTCGCTCTCTTTCTCTCATGAGATGATGCTTTGGAATAAACAAGAAACTGCTTTTATTGCCAACATCTGTGGATGCATGCTACTCTCTTTCTTGTACATGTTCTGGTGAGCCAATTTCTTCAGTAATAAACATTTTGAAACATTTTTTTGTCTCATTTTTTTTCTCCCCTCATTCTACACAAACATTTTTGGAGCAGGTTTCTTAACACAAAACAGATTGTTTTCAACTGTTGCCTGAAAGCAGGATCACACTTCAGCATAACAAACGTGTTTATGAGGACATGCTGCCTTGTGCCAATGGTAGAGGCTGTTGTTACCTGCACGATGGTGTGGGGAATGTTTGTCTTACACATTAGGCCACGTAATACCACTTGAGCGTCATGTGAATACGTTGCATCTAAGCTTTACCACATGTATCTCTTCATACCCACATTTTCAAACGGGCTTTGAGCAGCATGGTGCACCCCGTCACAATAATGGATCATCTCAAACTGGTTCCTCAAGCACTACTATTCTACTGAGAGCATGGATAAAATAATGTTTACAGCACCTTATTGAGTTCTTGCCATGAAGACGTTTTGCTAATCTGAAGTCAAATAGACCCCCTCTGCAGTGGTCAGTGGTAGACAAGTGGATATCAGTTATGCGGTGTGTTTTTCTATTAAAGAAAGTGAGGTTTTGGCTTTCGATAGAATTGACTTTCAGGTATTGGCAGCCTAACTACATTTATTGCTTTTTTAGCCATGCAGTTCTGTTCATGCCCGTTAGATGGCGACTACGCACTGGCGACTTTCAATTCTACGCACTGCAAAAATGGTTGATCAAAATAGATAACAGTGTAGTCCTATTTTGTTTTGAAGAACTACCATAAACATCTGATAAAGATATGAAAGATCAGTTTTCCACTGATTAAGATAATTATTATTACAAATATGTTTCATATATGGGTGACCCCAGAACCAGGGCCGGAGTGGGACACTTTCAGCCCGGGAGTTTCATGCCCAAATCTGGCCCAAAATTATTTTTCCCTCCCAATCGGCCCAAACTAGAGATTGACATGAGCCGGCCCATCGGGAATCCTCCCGAATCTCCCGATTAGCCACTCTGGCTCTGCCCAGAACTGATTACTGCAAAATAATGCTAAAGTATTTTGATAGCAACAAACAATAACTGTTTATTTATTTTTGTGTTAAACCTCAAAACCTGAGTCATGGTTATGGAATAATAAAGCTACTATAGTGACCCACATAGGCCTATCCAAAATAATCAAAGGTGATTCTTCTGAAAACATGGGCACTGAACAAGTAGTATTCATGAACCTTTTATTAATTTACAGAAAACATCTTTGAAGTCACCCTGTGTTATGTGAGGCTCTGACTCTTAGATCACTATTGTGATGTGACGTTTTTGTGGCTAAGAGAAAGAGGACATGGAGTTTAACTCTGCTGCTTCTTCAGGTAATGGCCATTATAAGTGCTACTCTCTTTCAAGTTCAAAGCTTAGCTTTGCTGGGAATGCTAGAACACAGTGCTCATTCTATGGCCCCTTCCCCCAAAGGACGACCGAGAGGGAAGACCGGTTGGTAAAGGCCAGGTTAGTGCACACATGCTGTTAATCATACCATTTTCTATCACTGACATCTCTAACCTTTTCAAACCTCATGATCATCCAGGGAATTTCTCACTTTCATGCTTTCCTGTGAACTTAGGATGGGAAAATATTTTCCAGGACCTTTTTTTTTTGCAATACAGCATACATCTATTCCAAATATGCCAGCCTCTACAATTATGTAGCTAAATTTGAATTCAGTAAAATCCATGACAAACATATAATCCATCTGTCATCTGGGACCATCGGATAAAGTGTGCTGCGTGGTCTTCGTATGCCTCTCTGCCAATACTATTTACAAACATTCTAGGTCATACTCAGTGTTTAAGTTCCACCAGGATATATTTACCTTTTTCAAATTCCACATTACATTAGTTCACCATCACCATTGAATACACAGACATGTGAAATCTGAGTGTCGAGGGAACAGCTGATTAAAATATATGGAAAATGCACTTTGGAGGCTGTCAGGTCAGTCTAACCAGCCTAAGGCGACTGGCTTTGGCACCAAGTTGAAGGACGGTGGGAGAACTTGAAGATTTCTGCTCCTTCGCAAGACCTAAATATTGGTGTTTGCTGTGAGAACTAACACGAGGATCTGAAGTCTACCCTGTGAAGAGGAGACTGTCCAGGCAGAAACAGGCGTCAGTCAGCCCCCGCGTCTCCTGGCAACCAAATGTTTGCCTTTTCTCTTTTTTTTTTTACGTTTTCACGTTGGAGACACTGCGCACGGGTCATCCTGATGGTACGATCATTTCTGAGACGGGTCATATCTAAAGCTCTGGTTCATTTAAGGTTGCCTTCTCTTCACCGTTTTCCTTGTGTGTGGCCTTGTGTGTGCACATGTGCATATGTTTGGTGGAAGAATGTTAAAATAAATGTTGCGTTTGGGAAATGATTTGTGTAATGCTTTGTCACTCCAATGACAAGCCAGGTTAGCAGACTTAGGGTCTGTACCATTCCGATGGTGAGGTCTGGAACTGTTGACTTAAGCACATCTCACAGGTGTATCAGACAGAGACACATTTCTTAGGGGCTCTGATATTTTCACCAACATGGTTTGCTGGTTGGCTAGTCTGTGACAACCGGCCTTTTCTAAAAGTCTAGACGTGTCAGTGTATTACTGTGCCTCTGTTGGACCTAATTTATGTAAATTATGTCAGTCATGCCAAGAATATTTTTATTGACAATTATTTTTTCCACTGATCAACATGAATAATAGGTATAAGATATAGTACATACTTAAGACATACTGTATATGTAACTTACAAAACCATATAACTATATAATTATAACTATATAAGTTAACTTTTAATATTGAAAATCATATTGTAATATAAAAGATAGAAGACATTACAGTGATATAAAAGATGCAGAGAAGGTATGAATATTAAAAGCATGACTGTTGCTCTGAACACTGATCCCATACAGTTTGAGAAAGAAAAAACTGTCACAGTCACTACAAAATGTCTTTACACATAGATGATTTTCAGCAACGGCATCTAGAAATACATACGGTATGTCCCATGCTCACACGCAAGGCCATACACCTTTTTTCTTTAATCTGTTTTCAGATTATATGACATAATCTGGTCACTTTGATCAGAGACACAATAATCATTTACTCTCAAATATAATTCTGGATTTACTGTCGAAAGCTAATGGTGGGATGTTGAGAACTTGTGAGAACTTGTTGCCCGTACACTGAAGCTGCTGTGTGGAGGTCCGTGTGGTCTGTGATGACGCTTTGGTAGCATCGACGAGGAAAGGAGTGTGTTTCTGTGACTCGGTGTCCTACACGGCCGAAACATCAGCCCGGGCGTCACAGAATCAGAGTGGCCTTCATTAATATAAAAACAGTTAAGGGAACGGGTAACAGTGCGTACATCTGGGTGCTACGGCCAATGAGAGGTCAACACTCACCGAGCCATGATCTGTCATTTGTGAGCGGCCATCTGCTGTACTTTTCTGGAGAGGTCAGCTAGTTCAGCAGGTGTTAAGGTTACTGCATAGTTGTTTCAGACCCTAGGAGTTCTCCTTGAACAGTTAATAAACATCACTGTCTTATATACTACATATACTATATACTAATACACCATATATTTTCTCTCTTACATGCTCAAATCAAAGATCATCTTCATTCCATAGACAACATTATTTGGTAATTCATTATATATCAATGTACTGTGAGCTTCGATCTTAAACAGTATATAGTACTAAATCATGGTTATAGCATGGTTATAGCATGATTATAGCATGGTTATATAACATGGTTATATTACTCCGAGTGTAAAGACCAATATTTAATGTCACCCACTAAAAATAAAGGATATGCTTGGCATTGATGTCCTGGATGGAGTTTTGTGTCTGCCTCTGGAAGGCCAGTCTGGCTTCACAAATGCAGGGGTCCTGAATCACCTGTGCCTTCAGTTCTTTACATCAGAGTTAAGCACAGGTGATTAGACAAATGCAACCTGTACTTTCTTCACAATTGCATGGAACTAATCTTGTGATGCTAAAATGTTGTGGGGACAATCCGATTTTTATATGATATATGATTCAATTTATATGAATTTTGGATTATGTTATTTTCTTCACATGGATTTCACGGTTTGAAAGCTTTAGTATAAATTATACAATAACCGAGACTTTATTGACTCCATAAATGTCCACTCAAAGACCATCTGTGTTCATAAACATAAATGCAACACTTAGCAATAGCTAATGCAATGCTATGGTTAGGTCATTGCAACATTGCTAGTGTTACATGCTGTTTTGGAAATTGAGCCACAGTGTCGAATCAAAGCTGAATTGATTCACAATACAAACGCATTCACAGACAGATGAGGTCTTGCCCAGAAATCAGTGATGATTCTATTTTTCAAATTTCTCTCATATTGAGGTTTTCTACGTTTCTGTGGAAGCCCAATGTAAATTTCCACTCACCATTACCAATCCATAAACATGGCAATGGATTAACCAATTAAAAAATGCAGACTAGTTACATGAAACACCAACAAACCTTAAAATAATCTAACAACCTGGAGCTTCTCAAGTAACTGAGCGAATGAGTCTAATTCTGTAATCTACTACAGGAATATTCAATCTTGGTTATTGAGTGCTGCAACATCCCTGTAGTTTCTCCAACCACTTTGCCAGGTCACCATTTTTGAGCTGAGCAATCAAGAGTTCTTAACAATGTCTGGATAAGTTTGTCCAGAGTTGAGAACTGAATTGAACCAATGCTATAAAATTGCTCCATTGTAGTGGTGCTATGTGTCCAAGAGATATTGGAGTTGATAAACCAGACTAGATTGGATTTACCTTAAGGGGTAAAATTCAAATAAAATGTGAAACTATATGGTAGGGTGCCTGATTGGGGAGAAGATACAGGACTTGTGCTCTCAGTTGAATATCCTGGTGCACCAGTTCTTACGTGAACACGTTTTCTTGTCTTCATTCAAAACAAAACCCTCCTGGCATTCACAGTGATAGGAGCCATCACTGCTGACACAAATATGGTCGCAGTCATGCCCCAGTGCACACTGGTCCAGACCACCCAGACCTGCAAGAAGCTTTGAGTAAGGCACTAAAGAAACATAAATACCACACAAACACATAAAGTCATTTGAATTGCCTAGTTCACGGGGTCTTACGTGAACAGGTTTTCTTGTCTTCGTTCAAGACATAGCCCATATTGCATTCACAGTGATAGGAGCCATCACTGCTGACACAAATGTGCTCACAGTCATGTCCTATTACACACTGATCCAGACCTGGAATAAGGTTTAAGCAAGATTTCACACTAAAATATACAATAATATCTGAGAAATGTTCTTTCATGACAGCCAGTCTTAAACTACAAAATGGTCATAAAATGGTATGAGTCGAGTCATGACCTTTTATGACACCAGCTAACTCACTGGCACTACTGTCCCCATCATCATCACCACTGGCCTTGAAACATGATCTCCTGTCCTCCATCAACACAAAGCCTGGTGGACAAGTGCAGTAGTAGGAGGAGCCACTGCCCACACACGTGTGCTGACAGTCATGGCCCAGTGCACACGCATCCACACCTGCAACAGGTCACAGCCCTTGAAATACCATATATATATATATATGGTGTGTATATATATATATATATATATATATATATATATATATATATATATATATATATATATATATATATATATATATATATACACATATATATATATACACACCATATATATATATATATATATATATAGAGAGAGAGAGAGAGAGAGAATAGAGAGAGAGAGAGAGAGAGAGCACAAAGAACACATCTAGCAACACAGAGAAGAAGGTCTGAAAATATGTTAAGTGTTAAAATGTTAAGTGTTTTGTAGATACATTAATGAAATTAGTGCTCAGTTAATAAAGGACCTCTCGTCTGAAACGGCCTGTATTTCTCCAAATCTCGTGTATTACACTACAATTTTTCCTACTTCTACATGTTTATATTTTTACAACAGTACACCTCCTTAATTCCTGGAAAATTCTTATATATGTTCCTTTTATGTTTTCTATCATATCAGATTTCTGAGTGAGGATTGGGGCACTATGGTTGGTATAAAATGACTAGCAAAACATTGGATGCAGCTAGAAGCACGTGGCCCAAGTGCAGCTGTTAGCCAGTCAGGTGTGGGTTATCTAGGTTGCCATTGTCACATTGTGGGGGGGGGGGGGGGGGGGGGGGCCCTACCGGTCGCCCCCGGTTACAGCGGCAGCGGTCCTGTTTTTGGTCACGTGATGTTCGTCCCTCAGGTGGGCGGGACCCGTGATCCGTCTCACCTGAGGGTCGTTTGTTCGTCTATATATGTCTTGTCTTTGTACCAGTTGACTGCTGGTTATTATTTCCTTCATTTGGAACAATGCACGGGTTTTTGGTTTGCACACTTTCTATTAAACCATCCTCTTTCCCTGAGACTTGGCGTGATCGCTTCCTTTTTGAGTTGCTCACCCTGCCCGTCACAGCCATTTTGTTTATACACAAGATAAACGCTCAGACTCGATGAATAAGCTGATACCAAAGTGCCAAGACAGGAAATTACATCATGGTCCAAACATTATAAAGGGGAGAGTCCAGCTGCAACATATTTGTTGTAAGGGGAAGCATACGCTTCTGGCATAAACCAAAAAAACGTGCGATTCCTGAAAACAAAGTCAGAGTAAATGGTCAGCTAGACTATTCATGTCAGATCTGTAACGTAAGATCTGTGTATCATTCAAAGTAATTTATATTACTATGCTGCGGTAACATCAGTAATTTATACATGGGTTAGCGATTGGGATATTCTAGTGGAATGTTCTTCAAGATGTTCCTTGAACTACCTTCACTATCACTGTGGCCGTTGCTGATCCAATTTCTGTGTTGTCCAGTGCCAGGGCCAATATCACTGTGGATGGAGCATGTTCTCTGGTCTTCATTCAAGATATAGCCCGGGCGACACTTGCAGAAATAGGAGGGGCCATTTCCAACACAAATATGCTGACAGTCATGCCCCATTTCACAGGCGTGCGCACCTGGAATTTTGCATAAAATGGATAGTGTTGTTCATCATAACAATTCTTGGAGAAAGGTAACGTCTAATTTACTAAGTATTCTACTAAAAAAGGATTTAGAATACTGAGAAACCCATAATGTTTTGTTGTGTCTGTGTGACAATCACTGGATATATCTATTTAGATGCGTAATGTTTAATAAGGACCAATTTCATTTTGGATTTGGTCCAATTTCAGGTTTGTAAATAAGCCATTCTGATGTATGTACAGATGGACAGAACCCGATAAATCTGGTATTTTAGATATAATGGCGAAGCTGAGATAAACGCACCAGCACTGAAGACAATACCACAGAGTATAGGATTGTGGAAGAATGGAGTGGTGTTCACAACCAAATCTGTAAGGATATGTAGCACTGCTTAAAGATGAGAACTTTCAGTTCAGTATGAAGATGTTGATATAGAGAAACACGGTGAGATTCAGCTCAGAACTTGCAAGTCCCATCAGTGATGGCTTTAAAGGAACAATGGTTCTGAATCCTTGAGTCTTCCACTTTGCTTATACACAAGAAACATTACCATACTTAATGGATAAGCTGATGATGTATCAAACATGTGATCAGTACCCAAATTGGAAATTACAGAGTCCCTCTTAAAAAACGTTGCTGTGAGCTTTTTGTAACATGTGTATTAAGGCAAGCTGAATGTTTGTTTCTGAATCTAGGTGAGATAGCGAGGCCAATTCTGTCAGCTTTGCCAGGACAGAAGATGATGCTCTGAGCAGTTGACAGAGGATCGTTCAAATTCATGTGTGCTGCAGTGATGCCAGCAATCTGCACATTGGCTAACATCTAGAAAGTTCTTCAGGGTGCTCCTTTGAAGGCACAATCATGGAATTAACAGAGAACCTGGTCAGTCTACAAGGTAGACAAAGACGAATGCTGTAAGCTGTAGAGATGGTGAAGCTATTTTGTTGGTTTTGACCTCCAGAAAAGGTACAGAAGACGTTCACAGTAAGGAGTTATGCCAAAGCATCTCCTGCATTCTACACCTTGTGTGGGCCACATGCATTGCATAAGAGACCAGTTAAATCCTTACATTATATGTAGCCTAGCACTGACACTAGTAAACCAAATGATATTGAGATTCCTTATCCTAAATCTAAACCTCACTCTATGAAAAGGCATTTTTCATAGTCATTACCATTTTTAGCATATTACACTCACTGGAACTACCTTCACTATCACTGTGGCCATTGCTGACGCGATTACTGTGTTGTCCAGAGCCAGCATCACGGCGAATGGAGCATGTTCTCTGGTCTTCATTCAAGATATAGCCAAGGCGACACTTGCAGAAATAGGAGGGGCCGTTTCCAACACAAATATGCTGACAGTCATGCCCCATTTCACAGGAGTCTACACCTGGAATGAGTAGTAAAGTTTGCACAGAACAGACAGTGTCATGCATCAGAATTCCTGGAGAGAAAAAAAAACACACACCGGTGTACTGCTAAAAAGAAAAGTATTATTAAATATTTAATTAATAATTAAAATCAATCCCATAGTGATTTAGGTGGTTTAGGTGTCTGCATGAAAATGACTGAATATATCTAGCTATATATTAAATGCCAGCTTGATTTGATCCAATTTCATATTTGTAAGTGGGGACTTCCATCTGATGTCTGCCACTCTCAGGTAAGTGCTTTAGTCATTAGATGGACAGAATCTGGTGTCCCAGTGGGAACTTTAATCTCATCTGGGATTGTTGAATTATATAACACATGACCTATATGCTGTTCATGGTGTTGTTTTTTTTTTTTGTTGAATGAATGGATGCATGAAATTTAGTTCTCATAGAAATGTTGGACCTATACAAAAAGGAGAGAGTTTCAAAGCATTTAAAATGAAACTGTACACCCTGCTGTCATAGTATACAGTAAACCCACGTTAGATTGTGAAGAACCATTCAAAATCTAGACGCAAAGGGCTACTGTTTCAGTCTAAGAACATTTTTCCTCATTTCTTTACTACATTCACTACATAGCCCATCTTTTCAAAGACAACAGCACTGCAGATTCGCCAGCTCACAGACCAAACGTTTGTCATCTGTCTCACTAGTCACAGAGAAAATGATGTTAAACGAAACAGATCAGAACAGTGTTGTCTGCATGCTTCGTTCAACATCATTAGAGTTGTTACAAGGCCATCCATCCTAATTCCACACTGGTTTAGCATGGGATGGATCAGTAGTGCCAATCCAGCTGATTGCTCTACTGGATCTGGAAAACATTCATCTAAAAACAGAAGAAATGTTTCATTATACATGTAACTTGAAAATACAGTTGCTCTTGAACACGGGAAATTTTCTAATATGTATCATGTAATGTGTGTTGTATGACTTTCGAGTCATGACAAATGCAACCTTGCATAGAATAGCACAGGCACGGTTGTTTAGATAGGCAGCAGGTCTTTCATAGAAAATGAAAAATGCAAACACTATCTAAATAAAATGGTTAGTCATGTTGAATTACGCGAGCTTTAAAACAAAGCTCGAAAACTATTTTCTTTTGTTTGCTCTTTTACTGTTTCTGTTTTACGTGAGAGTCTTACGTTTGAGGGAGCACGTTTTCTTGTCCTCGTTCAAATTATAGCCCTTCCGACACTTGCAGTAAAAGGAGGAGACACTGCTGACACAAATGTGCTCACAGTCGTTCCCCGCGGCACACGGGTCCATACCTGGAACAAGCTGGGGTTACTGGAGCCATTAACGCCCCCCTAACATGATGGCGACCTGCATGATGAGTCTAATGGCTCCTAACAGAGGATCTTAGATGCTTTTCCTGTGGTACATGATACATATGATTTCACAGTAGAAAGAATAAGACCAAAGAGAAATACAGTGGGGCTGTATCTCCACAAAGACCTTCCAGAAGTTAACGTCACTGTAAATGAAAACATGGTCCTGGTGTTGTTCCTAAATAACCACTTGAGTTGCAAACTTAAGGATGCATGTATCTCACTATGGTGTTTCTGTGTGTTTCTGCTGTTCAAACAAACAAATTGCACGAGCCAACACATTTATAGCGACATTGAACACAGGTTCACTTTTGTTTCCTGAAAAATAATCATGTTATCCTCAGTAAATGAAATTCCACATAAATGTTTAATTGACTAATGAAAAAAGTTCCTAAAAGTTCATATGTTATGTGCAATTTTCTGATCTTAATAAATTGTGGATCTAGAGTAATACTTGATCATTTAAGGTAACACCTAAAAACTTTGCATATAAGGTAACAGAAAAAGAAACTATAATTATTCTTGTAAAAAAACTGGCATAATTGTAATATATAATTATGAGAAGATTCATTTTTGATTAGGGACACACATCTTCTAATTTAAGGTAACAAAAATGCACAGAAGAATTTCTCATTAGACGTTATTCATGACTTTTTGAAGTTCCTGTCAGGAAATTGATTTCCTTTTTATAATCTAGATGTGCTTTTTTAAAGTGATCTGTGAGAACCTTTCTTGGAAAGTCTGACAATAGTAAGATCAATATAAATCTGCTAAACGTTAACAAAATTCAGATGTTTGATGAAATCTTAATATTAACAGAGATTTTCAAACAATAGCTGTACAAATGTCTCAATATTAGACCTGTAGAGGCTGCACTCATGTCTCAAGATTAAACGTCTAAAGAGAAAACAATAATGCCTCAGGCATTATTCCTACCACACAGAGTCTCCCGGAACTTGGAGGTGAGCTTCTCGATCACGCCGTAGGTTTCCACATAGAAGACGTGGTCTTCCAGTGGGTTGCTCGCCATGAGCCTGAGGGAGCCCATGTCAGCGCGGTCCACCCCCACGGCATAGATCTCGATCCCCGAGGCCCGGGCAGCGGCCGACACCTCTTCCACCTGATCCTGCGGACGTCCATCTGTGACAATGATGGCGACCTTCGAGATGTTCTTAGACTTTGGCCGGGCCCCTGATTGTTCGGTGAAGGCTTCATCCATGGCTTTCTTGATGGCCAGACCAGTCATGGTGCCAGCAGCCAGGGGCTCAATGAGGCTGATTGCTTGTTTCATACTTTGCTTCCTGAGGTGATCCTTGAGGAAGAACTCTATTTTGACTGTGCTAGCGTAATTCACCACAGCAACGTGGGTGGCATCGGGACCAATGTCCAGTGTGTCCACCATGTCTGAGAGAAATATCTTGATCTTCTCAAACTCACCTGGACGGACACTACGAGAGCTGTCAATGATAAAGACAAGGTCCAGTGGCCGGCTCCTACAGTTGGAGTCAGTAGCTGAGAACAAAAAATAAATGTTAAATGTGATGAATGATTGTTAACAGTACTTGATAAAGAAGTATGAATTTGCGTATTAGAGGTTTAGTAAGGCATTAAAAATCATCTTCTTTGCATTCACAAACTTGGAGGTGAGCATGAAGCTTAATAGAAGGTGTCCAGCAAACCTAAATCCAGCCCAGTAAAAGGTTGTATATCCCGAATCACATAGAATATCTCGAATCACATAGAATCAATGTGCATGAGGGTAAAGATCCATGAAAGGCCTGGGTTATTACTGATCGGAGTTCTGTGGCCCTATGGCCAAATCACTACTGTCTAACTATGTTCATACCAAGACTGTCACTTTTGGTATAAAGCTCACACGCTATATTTACAGTATAGACTACAGGTTATAGTATATATGTACACTATAGCATATATAGTGTACTATACACTAAACTGTATATTGCATAAAAGTACTAGCATTGTTTCAAGTAAGAGAGACTCAGAAAGGAATGTGAGGAATTTGAATGTCATCTTGGAACACAAGCACACCTGTACTGGAAATGGGCAGAGCTACGATTGCCTGGAGCAGGTGATATTTACAAAAGCAGCTTATTTCAGTGACATTAGGCAAATATTATTAAAATAATCAATAATTATTGATTATTAAATTAGCCAGCTGTGTTTGAATTAACATGTGCATTAAAACAAAACAAATAAACACAACAAACAAGCAAACAAACAACAAATACACTGTAAAAAAGGAGATTCAGTAAGATGACATGTCTTCCTTACAAAAATTTGTGAGTTTATTTTCTCTGACTTGCTTTATGGTCAAGACGATATGAAATGGTGATATAAAAACATAGAAGGTTTCTCTTATTTTCTTCTAGTGCTGTCCTCTCATACATTTACTTTTTTCATTGTTGTTAAATGAAAATTTTTGATGAACACAAAATTGGATTGATGATGTCATATTCCTGAATCTACCTGTAAAACCGGGAAAAGACACGTGCTGCTTTCATGTGAATGTGCTGAGCCTGGCTAGTGGATTATTCAACAGATGGATTCTACCTGTCCTCTCTGCGATGACTATACCACCATGTACATTGCCGGGACCCTCTGGCTGGGCTGAGGTTGTATGAGGATATTGCTCTGGTGCCAGAATGGATGTTGGCAAGGACTGGGTTGAAGTGGCATCAGGGTAGGGTTCTGGTGTTACAGTGGACTTAGGCAGGGATAGATCTGGCAGCAGAACTGAGGACACCCAGGTCCAGGAATAAATAGGAGGTGATGTTGTTGGTTGTACGCTTGTTGATGGAACAGTTGTTGCCATGGCTGGTTGTTCAGTAACTGTTTGGACTGGGCTTGCTTGTGACTGGACACGGCCTCCAAGAGATTGCTTTGGATCTACAAGTGATGGTTTTGGGAATAAACTTGTTCTTGTTCTAGACTGTTCTGGAACTATAAATGACAGTTCTGGAACTACATGGGATTGCTCTGGATCTTCAAGTGATTCTTCTGAACCTGCAAGTGCCTGTTCTGAAATGTCTAGTGGTTGTTCTCGGCCTGCAAATGATTCTTCTGTAGTTGTAAGTGGTTGCTCTGGACCTGGGAAGGGTTGTTCTGGAATTATGTGAGATTGTTCGTGGCCATCAAACGATTCTTCTGTAACTGGGATGGGATATTTTGGTCCTATAACTGGCACTGGTCTTTGGCGGCAAATTACCGGTGCCCATTCACCTTTCAGATGTTGGTTTGCCACTGATGGAGACTGCTCTTTGTTAGGTGATAAGTCTTTTTGCCGGTTATAAACATTGGGAGGAGAAGGACTCAAGTGTCCGAGATAGCCTATCATTTGTGGCAACGTCCTTGGCTGGTCTTTGCGAGGGTTGTGCAGTCCATTAGTCCTATAATAACTGTTGTGTACTATGGACCACCGACAGGCAAAAGTTGACAATTTAGTGAGACAAAGAAGGGACAGTAAAACAAAGTTGTTAGATAGTTTGAAAATATTTCAGTATAATTCATGCCCCCTTAAAGTTACAACCTTAGAAATGACTGTTGTCACAGAGGCATAGAATTCCTTGCAGAAACATATTATACAGGTATTTTTTGTAAACATACATGCACTTAATGTTTACATTAAGAATGTTTTCTTTGTGGATGCCTGTATAAATGCAATTCAATCTGTGAGACAGATTTTAAAACATAAATGTACATTCCACAGTATTGTAAATGAAAGTGACAGATATAAATCTCTAAATGTGAAAAGTAGAGCAATCAAGTTTGTGGATTTAAAGTACAATGCATCAATAATAGTATATTATAATAATAGTATATAGATAATAGTTTCATTAGCATACAGGGACACTACAAACATCCCAGGTATTTGGGAAAGACTGACTCTTCCTGTATATAATTATCAGTCTATTAATAGTCTAATCTACACTGAGAACCATGGTCTTAATGCTGGTACTTATGCTACAATAATGATCCATGCGAAACTCACTTATATTTAAGTCAGATTACAACTTCACAGTTTTAAATTATGTTTAATGTTATCATTTGCTTTAATTAAAATAAACATACCTGCTGGATTAAGTGGCTTTGGTGGTAGTCTGGCATTTGGTGGATTACCATAATTTCTTCTTTGTGCAAAACTTTGAGCTAAAATCTGCGGCACATCCTTGACATCGTAGCTCTCGGAAACATCCAACTGGAGAAATGAAAGGAAATAAAGAAAAACTCCAAAACAGGACTTCATTGTGTCTAGGTGCTCTTCCCACTGTGTGAATTCTTGTTCTGTCCTTACTTCTGACTGACACTCGCGTGGTGGTGACTATTTGTACGCCTCTGTTTGAAAATGTGTAAAATTCTAGTCCAATCCAAATATTAGAGGGGCGGATACTAAAATGACATATGATAAGATTTCACCCCATGAAAGTTTTTTTCTAATCTAAATCTAATTTTATGTCACAGTGACATTTCTTTCTCTGAAAATATTATTTTTTTCTCTGAAAAAAAAAGCCTTTCTCTGAAGGCTGTATATAATATAATTTTGAAAATAAAGGCCAAATGTAATTTGGGAACGTTGTTAGCTTATATCTCATTCAGAATAATAATATCTGATATATATATATATATATATATATATATATATATATATATATATATATATATATATATATATATATATATATATATATAATAGTGTGGAGTTTAAATATTACATACTTCACAGGTTAGTGAACAGAACAAACCCTGAAAAAGAACAGCTGTCGAGTCCATTCAAAACCAAAAAACGTATGGAGTCATATTTCCAGATTTTATTGATTTCTTTTTATTTTTGTTAGGCTACTATGAGAGCTAGAGGCTTACTATGGTAATTCCAGTAATTCCACATACCTCAACTGGGAAAGAGTGAAAAAAGGTTGTAGTACTAACAATTCACTGGTAAGCTTGTTTAATTTTTATAGACTTGATATTGGAAAACTAAATACATTGCTTCGTAAAAATAGTTGGGCTACAAACTGAATCCATGTAAAGTATGCCTGTAGGCTACACGTACGCTGAATTGGGCAACCTTTTGCATTGAAATGCCCGTTGAACTGGCCTTCAGAACGTCGTCTGTTGATATGTGGACGCACTCCGAGCCGCTAGGCGGCGCTAATGTAAAATAGTCCCTTAAGAAAATCACAACACGGGCACCAAGAAAACGTTTCGATACAGAGATGCACGGAGGGTCAGAGGCGATGACACGCCAGTGCCAAACGATACTGAATAACGCTCACAGCGAGTTTAATGGTAACAATTTTAAACGGGCAGAGGAATTGTACACAGAATTCATCAACATCTGTACCAAAAGCAGGTGATAAAGGAGTAACGTTAGTGTCTTGTAACTACTAGCTAGCTGCTCTACAGCAAATAAAGTCTCGTTAACTCAGCAAGTTGATGAATCATTATCAGTTTGCTGAAATATAGTGCCTGCTGTAGTGTACAAATATTTATCCATGCACATAAGACTAATTAACTCAGTGTGAGTCCTTGTTGCTCTGAGAAGTTAGCATTTTCTTTATAAGTATAGCCTATTCAATTAACTTTAAGCCAGGATAACTCCCAAAGTCAAATATTATGGTGCTAAAACAACGTAAGCATGATTACTTTACAGGACATACGAGTGTGAGGACCTGGCGGTGGCCTACAATAACCGAGGCCAGGTCAAGTACCTCAGGGTTGACTTCTACGAGGCAATGGACGATTACAGTGCAGCCATACAGGCAAACGGTCTATTTGAAGTGCCATACTACAACAGAGGATTAATTCGTTATAGACTGGGTATGTGTAGAAGACTAGACCTACATCTGTCTAGCATGGGTGGCATGTTTACAGTAAAACACCAAGACCTCCCCCAACAAACTGGCAACTTAATAAATCTTTATTGTAAAAGGTAGCAGAACTATTATGGATGGGAAGGAAACAATTACAGCATTCTGCTGATGCCACATTTTCTCTTCAGGAAGTGTGGAACTATTAAAGGACGTATTGATGAGGCAGTCTAGGATACATTGAACAGTCTAGGATAAATCTTTATCTGGGAATCCAGCCCTTGAGCAAGTAATGTCAATGAGAAAATGATTAATTGCACAGAATTTTGAAATAAGTTTAATTTTTTATATTTCTTTTCAGGTTTTTTCCAGGAAGCTGAGAGTGATTTCAAGAGGGCATTGGAAATAAATGCTGGTTTTGAAGATGCCAGACAAAGTTTGAACCAGACAGTCCTCGATCGGGAAGCAAAAATGAAAAGAGGCTATTAATGGCATCCAGAAGGCCATGATCTGATCACACTTTACTGTAGGATAGGACAGCACAGAAGCCCTTCCAGTTTAACATTTATGTTGGGATGAATCTACAAGATTCCTCTTGCAAATTCCACACGATATATAAATCTATATAATAGCGTGTGTGGGTGTATATACTTGTATGATTTGTCAATTTTTTCAGATTTTATTAGAAGATCCTGGCTTAATCAGCTAATCCCCAATGCAATAGTAGCACATGGCATTAAATGTACTGCACAATAAAGACTGAAACATTATTATTAATATTATCAAAATGTGTTGTGGTTACCCTTGGAGCACAGAGTTTGTGTTTAATAAATATTTGGTAAATTACACTTTATTGGAATTCTTCTCACAATTGCACTGATGAATTGCACTTTTGTATTTTGTATAGCATTTGCAGTTTACTGGCACCTCAGTTAACCTTCAACAGGGATGATCTCTGAAGCACGAGAGTCTTCACTAGCATCACAGTAGCACCACAAATATCTGCTGAACATACATCTTCAGGTGCACGTTGAGCAGCTCTACATGAAGCTTATGTAAAAATTAAAAAAAAATTATGAATTACATATCTCCACATGGTCCTTCATCAAGATAATAAACTCATTTCTTAAGCAGTACTGAAAAACCCCAGCGATGGGCTGAATCCAATGTGGATTCTGAAGACAGCCACATAATTGGTTGGAGGTAAAACATTATGACTGGCTACACTTGAACCAAACCTGACTGACGAGCATCTGATTTATTAGGATCACCTGTGCAGGATTGGCATATTAGCGGTACATCGCTGGAGAGACTATTTATAGTTAGTGCTTTGTCCCATCTTGAGTTTGAGGTTGTTGAATGTCTTTTTTTGATGGTAGTGCTCCCTGATATTAGTCACATAAATAAGCTTGCAGGCCTTTTATTTATATGATTCAGTACAGGGCATTTGTAATGTTAGGGCCAAACCATTTTTAGTGCAAACTATTATTACTTCGGAGCTACTGCTTTGGATAACAGTATCTTAAAACTGATAGGACTTTGTTAATATGAAAATGTTGTCTCTCCATTGGTTATATGGGTTTTGGTAAGTAATTAATTTGTTTTTTTCCTTCATCCTATCTTTTGATTATTTGCTAACTTGAAATAACTGGACTCTTTCCATTAGTGTGTCATGGCTTTCAGTGACTGCTGTCTTGGCACAGACACCTTTCAACCAAAGTAAGACTTAATTAATTTGCTGTACTGAACTGTAATCTGAGACTAGTCCTTTGCCTAAGATATTTTACTTGACAGATTCTGGCTTGAACATGGAATGTGTCGGAAACGTTATGAGACTCACCTTGGACAAATCGCTCACTATTGGAAGTGAGCTTCAAGTTGATGCCATCAGTAAGTTGATTGTGACTTCAAGCTGTTGCTCAATTAAAATATTGACCAGGATGACGAGGTGTTATATTTTCAGATGGCTCACGGGCTGTGCATTTAACTCCTGAGTTGGCAGCAAAGTGTGGCTATAGCATGCAATCTGATCACTGGGGCAACACAAGGATCTATACATCATTACTGAGCTGCTTTGCTCAGAACCAGGTAAAGGGGTTTAGCTATTCCAAAAGTAGCCTTGTTTGTACATAATCCTAGATGCCAATTGGACGTTTATTCTTGCTGTATGTTGTGCTACTGCCTGACTTTTCCTTCCTCAGAATGACTGCGTATTTAATATTGGACTGCGTCTCCGGATGTATGGTAACCAAAATTCCGACGTACGTGAGGTGTCTCAGACCTGTGAATACAACGAGTGGGCTTCTCGTGAGATTCTCTGTGAACGCAACTTCATGGAGGTAACGCTGTTGAAGAGCTCGAGGCTCTGTTGCTGGAAAAACCCTTAAATATGAAGTTCCATTGATCACTTGAATATATGCTCACTTATTCACTTGTACTGGCCCCATATTATGGTACTCTAATCAAAATACCTTGATCTACTTGAGCCCTTGAATTAAAGGTTGAAGGGTTGTAATTTGGATGTTTTCCTAGGTCTCTGTTTACAGGCTACCCCCTGACATTGAACCACCAAAACATGAATTTAAGGGAAACTATTTAGCCAATCCTAAGGTAAGGATGTAACCCTTGTAGATGTAAACCTTGTGGCTTTTGGACTTTGCTTCAAGTCTCTTGCTTGCAGGTCTCTACTTCCCTCAATAATGTATGGAGGATGGTCTTCTACACACCAAGAGAAAAGCCCATGATGTTATCAGAAGTACAGAATGCAGGGTATTGGATATCCTCAACTCCCTCACGACTGGTGCTGCGAAGTCCTTATAACATGCCTGAAACGTATTCTCAGAATGTGAGTAAATGCTTACAGCAGCATAAACGTCCAGGTTGTACTTGGTGCATTTTCTACAGCTTGCGTTAACCAAATAGGTGAACGGAGTTCAAATGGAGGTCTTCAGAGTGACCACCTACTTTAGGAAGGAGTGGGCTGTAACAACAATCGACACTGCTGCTGCCTGTCCAACTGGTAAGCGTTGCCGATGTCGGTGGTGCTTGGATTCAGACGGAAAGGTTAATGTTCCATTTACCTTTGCAGGTGGTCTCCATTTTACGGACGAACAAATAATCTGGTACATGCCCCGATACATCACGCCACTGTTGAGCGAGCCGTACGAAATCCTTGAACTGTTCATGGGCATCAACGGAAAGAGGCTGGATAAAGCGCAGATGAATGCTATGGGTTGTACTTTGTCTGTAACCGATTCTCAAATCATACTTACTTTGCCTGTGGGTGGACCCAGTGGTTACTACAAGGTTGGTGCTTGGCAACAGTTTGGATTTGTAATCTGGATTATCGGTGGCCAAATTGACACATCTCGCTCTTGTAGAGTCATGCCTTGGATTACAAGTACTACACAACTTACAATATTGAACCAATGCTTGAGCTTCTGTGGAAGGAGGGAAGGTCCATCACTAAATATAAAGTCCAGTATCCAATTACTACCCCTGTGCAGCCCAGACCGCCACAGGTCATAGACAGTGAGTACCCACTGTGCTCTCAAATGCAGCTTGATTTTTAAGGTTCTTTTTAAATCCACTCGTCCCTTGCTTCTCCATTGCAGATACCGACTCCTCAACTGGAGTATTTGATGTGTCACTGGGGAGTTTTCTGCATGATGTGGAGCTGGTTAACATCACCTTCTCAACTGGTGTGATGACCGTGGCTGAAGCCAATGCTAGAGGCTTCACTGTGCAGCAGCACAGACTCCCTAATGGCTCCAAAACTTACAGCATGCGTGTGCCTTTCTCTGACGCCGTTGTCCTGAAGGCTGTAAGTATGTGTTGGGTTGACTCATTACATTTGAGAACTTCTTGCGCACTTCCCGATGCATAGGTGGTATGGACATGCATCAGTCTTGATGTATGATGAAAGCATGGTGTGCACCCACCTGCTAAATTGGCATGGTAGCCCTTTTTTTTGTGTTCTCCATTTCAGGGTTATGGTATTTCCTTGTAAAGGCAATACATTCACGGGTATTGATTCACTGTTTGTTTTGGTGTTCTATTAGTCAAGCAAATCTGGAACAGTTTGCCCATTAAATGGAATACTGCGTACACTGAAATACGTAAATTGGTGAATTCAGTATAAAGGAATACTGCAGGAACTCTACTGTAATGTGAAATTATGGTCATTGACAAAATGGTGACTTAAATTCCAGTATATTAAAGCTAATGCCATTTGGTTGCCATAAAGCGTCTGCCTTAGGAAAACCAAATTTTCAATTTAAAGTCCAACTAACTGGGTGTTTCCTTACAGCACACTAAACCAGAGATGACTACCTACACTCTTCCCTTCATCTATGGCTTGATCATTCTACCTGAACACACACCCTTTCCCCAGCCTGCTCTGGTGGAAGCAAATCTTAAGGATATCAGTGAGTATTTGCAGCCCATCAAGGCTTTCTTGATCATGTACTCCTTGGGACCAGACTAGTGTGAAACTGGCTCTAGGTATTTCAGCTGGTGCATGTGATCTTTTTGTCCAGCTTTACCAACCATACTTGGAACCTGTGATGAGGAGAACTTCTACATAATGGTTACATATGGGAATCAAGGCAAGAACTTCAGGGCTGTGGTGGGGATTCGTGAAATATCTACTGAGGTCTTTAAAGAGTACAGGGGTAAAGAGAACGCCACCCACATGAGCATGGCCGTACCTTTCCTGGCACATGATGTTGTCTTTGAGGTACTGTACTTTGTTTCTAAATGTACTCCTGTTCATGTACTTCACAAAGCTTAAACTAACCTCAATCCAATCCGGTATGCTCACATGACCTAAATGCAATTTGTCCTTTGATTTCTAGTTAACCCACCATTCCTCGTTGAGGGGTCGTCTTGATGTACAACTTCTGGATGCGGTCAACAGCTGGCATGTCAAGAACTTTTCCTTAGCTTGCAGTTTTCCTTTGACCATGACTGGTATGTAGTTATGTCTAGTTCTTCAGAGTTCTGCTTCAGTACCGGAAGCACATTTATATACTGAAGAATGCAGATTTGACCTCAATCACATTTAAATTTGCAGTCACACCTTGTATATAGCCTAGTTGGTAACCTTGGTCACTAACTTAAAACTTTTGGTGGCAATTTGGAGCTGTGTTCTAAACTTTGCCTGATGGCTTCTCTCATTAGAGTGTTTCTCCAATGGATCAATGACTGCACTTGCAGTGAAAGTGGAGTCTGCAGCCCAGATGGTTCCCAGCCAGTTAACACTGAAGGATCCCTCATGTAAACCCACTTTCAGCAATGACCGCTTCGCTTATTTCTCCTTCTATGCAAGCAGCTGTGGAACAACTAGAATGGTAGGACTGTAGTGCTCTGTATTGTGCACCCCCCTCTTCCCCCATCAGTGTGAAACATTTTAAATCATACATCTTTTCCACCAGTTCACTGATGGCTTCATGGTGTACGAGAATGAGATTTCAGTGGGTGGTAAAGGTGGTGCCCATCAGGAAGTTGTGAAAAAAGGTCATACAGCCAGTCATGACACGACGGAATATCGGTAATCCATGTTCTAATCCTCCTACATGCCACCTTGACTTCCATACATCAATTAACTTGTTTAAAAAAAATTAGTGTTACAGTGTCTTGCTACTTCATGCTGAATGACACCCAGACAGTATCATTCCTCACCAAGCGGCGGGAAAATGAACCTTTTGCGGAAACGGGTGTAGGAGAACTGCAGGTCAAAATGAGGCTTGCCAAGGGTATGTTCCTACACTTCAGCTTTGTTGTTTTTTAAATGCTAATGTGTTCACAGTTCACCTGGTGGATTCCACATACACAGTTGACTCTCTCTCCAGGGGAGTCCTCTTTGTGCTCCTTACTTTGACTTGGCCTGTTCAAATGCAACATTGAGCCCATTGACATTTAGACCAGACGAGGCCAAATGAGCAGCACAGTGACTTGAGCCCGTGTGTCTGAAGTGACTGTTATCCCTCACTCAACAGATGATTCTTATACGGCTTTCTACGTGGAGGAGGACTTTCCAGTGGAGCAGTATTTGAGAAAACCTCTCTATTTTGAGGCAGTACTTCAGTCCACCGACCCTCGTTTAGAGCTGGTTTTGGAGAATTGTTGGGCTACAGTCAATGATGGTGTCTCCACTTTGCGCTGGGACCTCATTGTTAATGGGTAATGTTACTTGACAGGAGAGCCTTTATGAACATATTGCAACTCCTTGCTTAGTTGTGCTTTTGTGCTCTCTGAATAGCTGTGAGAATCTTCATGACCATTATGAAACAATCTTCCACGATGTCCTTGATGACCGGGTTCAGTATCCTACGCACTTGAAACGCTTTGAAGTAAAGATGTTTGCTTTTGTCAAAAACAATGTGGTCCTCAGGGATCAGGTAAATTATTACGTTTCTGTGGGGGGTGGGGCTACTTGCCTATGCATAAAACACCAACCTCATCATTCTATTCCAGGTTTATGTCCGCTGTGAAGCTGTGATCTGTGACGTTAACCAGACAGACGGAATCTGTAAGAAGCAGTGTCCTTTCCCCTTGACCAGTGACACCAAGAGAGGTATGAACTTGTAACCTCTGCAAGCCCCCTGCAGTCTAAAGCAACCTGAAATTGCTTCAAGCACCCCCTGTGGAGAAAGCTAGACACCCCCCCACCACACACACACACACACACACGGGGGTGTGAAGAGCACTTCAGATGTCTGATGTGTAACTTGAGGTCAGGGGTTTTTTTCTTCTCTAATGCTAACTAGCTTTATACCAGTTGTAGCTATGAAGTTACCCAACAATGTCTTGCTACCAAGTGGTGATGCACAGCTGTCAAGACTGATATTTTGACCCTTTTCTTTACAGTACGTAGAGGCATGATGGGTCCACTTCTCAGAAGGCAGGTTTCCTCTGGGAAGATTCTACTCTCCAGCTTCATTCACTTTTAAAAAAATAAAATGGTTTTCAAAGCAATTCAGTCTCTCTACTGATTATTTTGTGTGCAGGAACAGTTAAATTGGGAATAGACCATTGGAATGCAACATTTCTTGTTCAACTGATCCAAGTTGTAATGAACTTTCATTTCCCACAGGTCCCATCTTAATTTTATAAAGGAACCTAATTGATTAGAGAGCAATAAGTTTACAACTGACACTGTACTAGTTTTTTACCGAAATACTGGTGTAAATGCAGCCCCTACCCAAGGGCAATAGCTGTATTAACATGTATAGTGCTCCCTCCAGAGGAGAGGATTGTCCTTTTTGACTGTACATGATTATGGATGTGACCTGCACAGCCGTTTTCTTTTTCAAGCCCTTGCAACAAAATTGCCCAGCAAATGCAGGGAATCGGGCTTTGGGAACTTTAGAAGATTAACAGTCGTATTTGATGCTTACATAAGTTGACTAGACGGGGAATAAACATGAGGTAGGCTCCTAAAATGCCTCGGCCAGATTCTAGTTTAATCTTCCATCCAAAGATTTGTGGATGGTATGTTGATTCAAGCCTATATAAACACTTGCCACAGTAATGGCATGGAGCTCTGCTGGATAGACTTACAATCTTGTACTTGTGGCTAGCTCGTTCCTCTACCATGTTGATTGAGGGTCTAAGTAAAAAAGGGGGTACTTGAAATATTTGTTTTTGAATGTTCTGTATCTGAATTACATTTTGTACTGTAAAACTACATTTGGTTCATGTTCACTGGACTTCAGATGGGATTTTTTAATCTTGCAGGCCAAGTGATCAACAGCTGCCAGTGTTTTGTGTGGTCAAAGGTTTGGCTAATCCTCTGTCTGAGGGGTTAATTCTGTAGGTGTGAAAACTGTCTGTGTTGGCTGATGGTAAAACTCATGATGGCTGGTCATTACCTGCTCTGGGTGTTTTATATAAACAACTGGATACTATTTAAGTGTTTTTGAATAAATTGATTTGCCATGAAATGAAACAGACACCCTAAAAGTACTTCACAAAGGGGTTATCTCAATAATTATCAGTACTGCAGAGATAGTCGATGTTTGCAAAGCAAATCCATTTTATGTTGGTTAACCTGGCACTGAAATTCTTACCTGTTGTCAAAATGGCATTGATGCCGTCAAAACAGATGTTGTAATGCACTAGCAATAAATAAGCCTAAATTAATAAATAGGTAGAAGAAATAGGTGTGAAGACAAAGCTATACCACCTAGCAAATGACTGTCCAGAACCACTGTGTATTGAACATTCAGCTCATCTTTAGCTCATAGGCAGATAAAGCTCACAGGTGAGGTGAGACAGGACCACACATCTAAAAAAAATACTACTTTCAAGCAGCCCATGAAGACGTTTCATGACTGACGTAATTTATAATGACATTTCAAACAACAATAAACATTTTCACCCTGGGACTGCTTTGAATTAGCCGTGTTGAAGGTTACTGTGTTGAAGGGTTATGAGGGCAATTCTGTATCTGTAGGTGCTATGCTGTCGATTGATTTAGGATGTTTAAAACTTTATCTCAACAAAAGATGTAAGTGTTTTTCCAAGTGATGTGTATTCTGGGAGGAGATTCCATTAAAGTCACATATAAACCTATGTACAAGCCACTGGTCGATGACACATTCACACCTACAAATGGCTGCGAGCTGGCGGCGCAGTGATGGCCTTTCTTCACAGGACTTCCGAGCACACTTTGATCACCTCAAATAAAAGGCCGGGCCGGACTTGTATATTTCGCTTTAGCCCACACATATATATATCCGTCGGTCCACAACCGAACACGGATAAACGCAGACGGCCTGCCATGTCGACCGTGCACGGCAAAATCATGACTGGGAACTACGCTCCGTCTCAGGTCCAAGAATATTCAGCAAGCAACATTGAGAGGACCGCCAACAATCACCTGACGGGTAAGTAACTGTGAGCGACGTCTATATTTTGTTTTACATTAGTAGGACATTTCAACTTAATGTCATGTTGTCTACTCAGACTACAGTCTACCCGAGCAGACAAGGTTCATGACCTCCAAGCCAACCGGACCCAGAGTGGACAGCATAGCGCTGTTGACGCACCGCAGAAAGAGAACCAACTTCACGCAACAGCAGATCCAAGTCCTGGAAAAAATATACACGGACACAAAATATCCCGATATTTACTTAAGGGAGAGACTAGAAGCACTGACCGGTTTACCAGAATCTCGAATTCAGGTAAGAACCGTGTTTATACGCATATGTTTTCAGAAGCACCTTGTACGTGTGTGGTGTGATGTACGTTTACACGGTTTTCTTTCTTTTTTTAAAAGGTATGGTTTCAAAACCGACGCGCAAAGTCACGACGCCAAGTGGGGACGCAGATTCCCACGAAGTCTAAAGGGACCGGCTACACCAATAAAGTCCCCACGGTCCCGTTTGCCCCTCGACATCACCACAGGAGTCGTGAGGTGCCGCGGATGCCCGTTTTCTCCAGAGGGAACACCTTCACCAAGCCGCTGACCCCCGCCGACCAGTCGTACTGCGAGGCAGCGGACTTTAACTACGGACCAACGGGTTCATGCGTGTTGAATACGACCCAGGACGGGATTAAAGCCAACCGAGTGAACCGAGACCACCGAACTGACGTCTATCAGTACCACAGGGGCCACATTTCTGTTCAAACCCCAAGAGAATCTGCGACTAAACACATGCTGGTGGACTATGACAACTTCCCTCCTAACAGAACCATCGGTCCCGACATGAAAGTTGTTATTCCTCCGATGCCGGCGCAGAATACGTTTAACAGGTCGCCGCCAAAGCGGGTCACCGGTCCGGTCCAACGTATGCAAGTCGAGGTGAAACATGGCAATTCGGGCCACTTTGGAGCAAGAGAGTTCTCTGATTCCGACTCTGACTGGGAGAAAGAAGCCATGTCCGGTTTTAGTGGCTTCTTATAGCAGGTTCCAGTTAATATGTGGACTGTCCCCCAATGAGTGGTTACCAATATTAAAAAATAAAGTTTGAGATTTGTAATCAATTATTTATTTTATATGTAAATAATTGCACTATAATCACTGCTTGAAAATATATATAATAAAAGATTTTTTTTCACTGTACATGAAGTGCTTGCCTTGCTACAAAAATGCAGGAAAACTATCTTTTGCGCTCGACATTTAATAGAAATTAACAAAATGTATATACATTCGCTGTTTACAGTTACCAGTTAAATTAAGACTGGTGAAATAATCTAAAAGCAAAATCCATAAACACATAAATGAACATACACTGGTGATGTATTGGCAAACATTCTTCAGATGTAGGTGATTTAACAGTGGGGAGTGAACAGTGATGGGTACCATCCACACAGCCAAATGCTATCCTCTATCCTGACCTTTAGAAATCAGTGCTTCTTTACAAAAATACTTAAAAGTAGTTAGAAAATTCCACACTGACACATATATGGCCAATGCATCAATAACGCAAGTAAACTGTACAGTTATCTACAATATACATTTTCAAAACTGAAAACGCCTTTTGTCATTTCTGTGAGGGACACTCAAAACTGTCCAAGCTTCAACTAAAGTTCCCTTTTGCCAGGAGCATAAATGAGTTTCAGCTTCAACAAGATAAATAAATATGAACTGAAACTGGGAAATGTAATTTGGCAAAAACATAGTAACCAACCATAAGGACAAAGACACTCCCTTTATGGCAAGATTAACCTAGATGAATATGCTTTTAAAAAAATAAAAACAAACCTGTCAGAACTCAACACACTGACTGATCAATAAACCGATTAGTTTTTAATTCACAAAGAACTTTGAAATAATGGCTATTCCACTGTCCTAGAATGTTTGCCTACCTGTATCCTTTGTTTAAGACAGCCTGGACAAAATGGCTCAAAACCTTGTTCTGCCCTAGGGTTCATTTTCAGTCAGTGAACATTTAAAGTTGCTTCCAGAAACACAGAATTTACACACAAAAATCAAGCTGGTTGTGGGAGTGGAGATGGCTGAGAGTCTGTGTTCCAGATGGGGGTTTTGAATGGTGCCCACATCAGTCACGTTCTGTTCGTGTTGTTGGCGGAGAAAGCGTGGAGATTCCCCAGCTGACTCAGGCCACTCTGGATGTGTGCTACATGGATCTCCACATTGTCCTGGAAGCAACTGTGGGTCAAGATCAAGACACAACATGATGCATACGGAGTTCCATCTTGTCTGCAGTTTACATCAAAACACATGGACTGTAGGAGTTCATCAGTTTCTCACAAACCTATGACAAACCTTATTCACCAAGCATCAATCCATAATCACTGATGCAAGGCTGGTCACTGAGCTCAACACACACTCCGCTACAATGCTGTGTATAAGAATAGCCTCAAAGGCATGAGAGTATTTGATTATTATAATTTGCTTTAAACTGAAACCACATAATGCATAATGCAAAGGGATAATGTGTCTTTCCTCTTTAACTTTAAGATGGCTTGGGCTGAATCTTGATATGACTCAAGTGGAGGTGTCAAGAATACATAGTGGACCAATTTATAAAACTTGACAGCAACCACGCTAACATCATACAAAGTGTGCGGCAGTGTTCAATTCCTATTTTATAAAGTTGTACTAGTAAAGTAAGTAAGTAGTTGTAAAGTAGTGTTAACTAGTACGTTAACTATGAACGTGGCCTGAAGAATAAAAGCTAAAGTAAAAACACGTCTTACCTTAGATTTGAACTGTCTATTGAACTCTTTATGTCATTCAGGGAGTCCGTCAATGATTTAAACTCAAATGAATTCAGGTCACCTCCTTCTGCCAAGCACTGCAACCCCAAAAGGGATAGAAAGAAAACGAAAGGATGAAAATTCACAATTTTCAGTGGAGTAATTCATCCTTTCATCCTCTCTCTCGGTAAGAGCGCGCGCGTCGGTCTCTCACCCTGATCTGCAGCAGGAGAGCGGTGAGGCGGGAGATGAGCTGGGTCAGGCCCGGGTTCTGGACGCGCTGCTCCCCGTCGGGCAGTGCGTTGGACACCTTCACCACATCCTGGGCCTCCTCGTCACAGCGCCGCCGCAGCTCGCTGGGCTGGTCTGCGGGCTGCATGCCCTGATCCGGGGCCAGCTGTAGGAGCACGGCGGACGGCACCACAGAAGTATTAGAGGGGCGTCCTTCAGAGAGCATAAACACACCCACACGGCACACGCCCCTCCCCCCGCGCGCACACACTTGCCTCGTAGCAGAACTGCTGGACCTCATGCAGGACTTTATTCAGGTCTTTGTTGAGCTGTTCCAGGTCCAGTACGGTGGTAGCATACCTCCTCTGAAAGTCCAGCCCAATCTGCACGGAGTAGGACTTCTACAATGGGACGAGAGTTAAGGCGGAGGGATGTGATAATTACGCGCATACTCTTTATTTATTTTCCTATAAGGATGCATAGGTGCAATACATGGAACCCTTTATGAAAATACTCTCAGGATTAAACACGGCATATGTGCAATGCAGTTTGAACATCATACCATTTTTTCAGCTTCAGTGTTCATCTCCTTTAGATGCTTTATGTGTTCCTTTTTAATCATGAGGATTTTGGATAACCGTGTCTGTAAGGAACAAAGGGAGAACATCAGACGCCTTTCTAAAGACAATTCATGAGGAAAACGATCACGAGGCGTGGAGTAGGCTTGTCCCGATCCGATATTTAGATTGGATCGGCCACCGATATTTGTAAAAAACGCGTATCGGTATCGGATCGGCAGGCACGAGAAAATGCCAATCCAGACTCCCGATCCAGTTTTTTTTTTTTGAAAGTTCGATCCCATTTAGATAATCCATGTGTTTTTGATGTGTTTTCGCCAGTGAGAGTAAAATCTGGTCCACATTTAGCGCACGAGCATAGCATCTCCCCAATTTAGCTCAGTGGCATCTCCTAACCCAGTGGTTCCCAAAGTGGGGGGTGCGCTCCCTAGGTGGGGCGCGAAGCTATTGCAGGGGGGGCGCGGAGCTTGGAAGTAAAACATGTGCACATGTGTCAATAATAGGGATGCACCGCTTCCGATATTAGTATCTGAAAATATTCTAGATCGGGTATCGGTGACAATGTGACCGATCCATAAAAACAGATCTATTCAGTCTAATTCTATGCTTGTAACGCTTTTCGTAGTTAGTTCAACCTTAAATATCCACTCTGTCCTGGATAGAAGTGAACTTGGACAGTTAACAGGGGAGTAAAACACGAAGCACATAGAGGAGAGGTGAATCGCTGACTCGTACTCGCGCTGGTCGTATTCCACTTAGTCAGTTTATTTGCTGGTTGACCAACATAAACCTGGGCTCCAGCACTACCTGACTGTTCATACATGAACTGGTGAGTTGTCCAAAGCTCATTGAATGCATTACTTACAGAAATAAAATAAAGAGCAGTGGTTTGAGTCGGTCTACGGCAGAAAGCTAAAAAAACAACAATATTTTTTTATACGCGCGCTCAAATCGCTCCCTTAAAGAGACACATATTTCTGGCCGTTACATGCTTTGTGCTCTGTGTGATATCTGTGCTAGCAAACTAGCCACATAGGTATTGCTGTTTCACTTATTTCATCTCCTTATTTATTTTAAATTATATTTAGAATTCTTGAACCCTTTCAAAGGGTTTTCATGTTTGACCAAAGTTGTGAACCTATTGTTGTTGTCAGTTTCAGGTTCTTTGGTATTATTTATTTTATATTCAATGTTATATTCATAATTGCACTGACTGAACAAATGCAAGTTGTGTTGTTTTTACATGTTTTATGTGTGTTTAAGTGTGCTATACTGGTGCAGTTTTCAATAAACTCTCAGTATGTCTGTGTTAAAAAAAAAAAAAAATCAGCACTGCTTGCCACCCGGGGCCGTGGGATAGTACCTCCTCGCCTTCCTCCCCCTGCGGGGGCAAGGACGTGGCCCCTCCGCCTCCGACGCGGGTGTCGATCAGTATCGGATCAGTATCAGCCAATACTAAGCCTCAGATATCTGAATCGGTATCGGAAGTGAAAAATGTGAATCGGTGCATCCCTAGTCAATATGGGGGGGAGGGGGGGGGGGGCAAAAATATTCTCATCTACTAAAGGGGGGCACGGCAGAAAAAGTTTGGGAACCACTGTCCTAACCATTAAGACGGTCATGTAAATTTGAAGTTATCTGTAAATATTGTCAGTTGTGTGGGATTATTTTACCTTAAAGGACGACAAAGATGAAGAGGTAGAGTGCAACATATGCCACAGTAAAGTCAAGCGTGGTGGTAAAGCTGTAAGAACAGCTTACATCCAATCTAATCAAACATTTAGCGAAATACCACCATAATCAACATGAAGAAAACCGAAGACAAAAAGAAAAGGATCTACACAACTAACACTGGCAGAAACGTTTGTGAAGCGTGACAAACTGCCAATTTTTAAAATACAATTTACAATATTATTTGCACATATGACTTTTTAAGTCTTGGTTTACTGATGCCATTTCTGTATGTTATTTATTATTTTGTCCATTTTGAGTTTATTATTTGCTAAATAAACAGGTCAATTTCTCCTTACCAATCATTGTGTATTATTCAAACACACCTAATTCAGCTGGCTACTTGTTATCAAGAGTAAAATACTTTTCAGCATGAGTATGACAAAGTAAGTTGGCTAAATAACCTTTAATACATGCTCGGATAGGCCAGTATCGCATCGGCCGATATCGGTATCGGAAGTGCAAATAAATATCGGTATCAGATCGGAAGTTCAAAAAGCTGGATCGGGACATCCCTAGCTTGGAGAGATACTCACCACCTGAACAAGGAATTTGACAGGGAATCCTCCAAGGGTCTCCCCCTCACTTCCAGTAAGTTTACTCTTCCAAGGTGACTGACTGAACAGGGGATCGTTGTCCTGAAGACAAAGGAGGACAAAACTATTTCCTGTACCGCTCTATAGACGATTCAGAATTCCTAATGCGATATCTGTGTGTTAATAAGTTAAATAGATATGAGTCTTTCCACAATACCATTAAGATAGGTTGGCCTGATCCTGAATATGACCCACGTGGAGGAGTCAGAAAGTTCTGGAAGCGAGATGGACGCTGCTTCTGCGCAAAGGCAGATATTGGCATGGTCTCAGGAGGCTCATTACTCTGTGAACAGCCGAAGAAAGGAAGTTATTTGACGACAGAGACCACACTGATTTTAAATGATTGTATCTTTAGTAACTAATATAAAGCTTACAAGGACTTCATAGTCTGGCACTGTGTGTGTGCCAAGTCCACTTCTGTCAAAGGTCACACGATAAGTTGCTGCACTTGTATCTACTGCATCGATCTGTCCAGTAAACAGGCCATCATGGTGTCCCCTAAGACGAGCTAGAGTAAACAAACATCAGTCGAAATACCATTTACCAAAGAGTTTGGGCACAATGCACTGTGCTAAATATTACTGCAGTTAGTCCTGGAATCCAGGAACACATTTCGATCTCATATTAGTCTAAAGAAAATCAGTCATATTGACTCTGGCCTGTGGGTTAAATGCTGCCCCTCAATGTTACATGGTACATGTGAAACATCACGAGCGTACCTGTGACTTTGGTGCCGATAACTAATGGCAAAGGAATCTCATCTGGAAGGTCTTTGCAAAGCGACACGTCTGTGATCTTCCTTTGCTGGAGCAGACGCATCTTTTGCCTCTTCTGCTTAAGTGCTGTTCGTTCCTCAGCAAAGAACGCGGAGGAACACCTGTGAAACAAGAAGCACTCATCATCAGTGTAGCTCTCTCCAGACACAAGCCTGAACGCTGGACAGTAACCAGGCCTGCCATCGTTTGTAGCATTATAAGTCAACATGGATTATTCAGTAATACAAAAAGACACTTAAAGTAGTGTTGCACAACCCAGGCCTCGGGTTCCACCAGACCGCATCCACATTGCACACACAGTACAGGTGTGCAGAGAGCTAAACATGTAGATGTGGTTGCTCCTGAGCAATGGGTTGAACAACACAGCCTTAAAGCACATTCGCTATAGCCTTCAAAGCTTTGTTAGACCTTCTGGGTTTGCCCATCAGACGTCGGATAGTCCCCCATTCCACTCTGGTCAGTTTCCTGGTTTTTAAGTTAGGAAAAGATTCCTTCAGACATAAACAGAAGTCATTGTCTCCCTCGAATAAGGGCCTATGGGGGGAAAAAAGATATTTTGGTTTAGGCTCATCCAAATTTCTCTAGGTATTAATAGCCAAGCTATTAAAGATGTGTTACCTGTCAATATTAGAATAGAACCACTCATAAATGCACCACTTGTGTGCTTTGGGTAATTTGAGCAGGTTTCGTAATCTTAGTCCAATCTTCTGTGAAGCTTTTTTATCTGGTGTTGTGACATTTGTAAGTTTCTGCATGAGGGAAAAACTGAAATCAGTTTCTGCATAAACTGATACACTGCCTACTTAGCCAGACATTTTTCTGTTGTCCAAGTAGAAGGCACCCTTACCTGTGGCACGGTGGTGACTCTCTGACTTCTCCTTGGAGATCGAGAGGAGAGTGACCGCTCTTCCTCCTCAGAGGAAAAACGACCTCTCTTTGAGCTTCTTGTGGGCTGGAGATTCAATAAGAAAGGAATAATAAATAAGTCACAATTACTCGGATGTTAGAAATGCCTATGCACTCATCCTGAAAGGATTAGTGTAAAATGATATGGTAATAATTACCGCATAATACATTTTTTGGGGGAAAAAAAACCCCTGAAGCTATATGAGCATTTTAAATTAAGTTCAACTCTATACACGCACACACAGTCAAAGGTTTGGACACGCCTAGTTTATTTATTTTTAATATTTTCTACATTTCAGAAAAACAGTGAAGGTATCAAAATAATGAAATAACACATTAACTATGTTAAACCCAAATAGATGGTTTAATAGATGGCTGTAGATGGCAAAGTTACCGGACAGTTTGGGATGATGCTCTGGATGCTCTTGGTGTTCATGAGGCAGCACCTATGATGCCCTGAACACATCCTCATGTATGCTGAACACCTATGATGCCCTGAACACATCCTCATGTATGCTGAACACCTATGATGCCCTGAACACATCCTCATGTACGCTGAACACCTATGATGCCCTGAACACATCCTCATGTATGCTGAACACCTATGATGCCCTGAACACATCCTCATGTATGTTGAACACCTATGATGCCCTGAACACATCCTCATGTACGCTGAACACCTATGATGCCCTGAACACATCCTCGTGTACGCTGAACACCTATGATGCCCTGAACACATCCTCATGTACACTGAACACCTATGATGCCCTGAACACATCCTCATGTACGCTGAACACCTATGATGCCCTGAACACATCCTCATGTACGCTGAACACCTATGATGCCCTGAACACATCCTCGTGTACGCTGAACACCTATGATGCCCTGAACACATCCACATGTACGCTGAACACCTATGATGCCCTGAACACATCCTCATGTACGCTGAACACCTATGATGCCCTGAACACATCCTCATGTACGCTGAACACCTATGATGCCCTGAACACATCCTCATGTATGCTGAACACTTGAAGGGTAGGGGGCAAAATGTATGATTTTTTTGAGGAGGCAATTATTCATACAATTAATTTTAAATGCCACTATTATTATATTAATTATATACTGTATACATTGTTTTGGAAAAAAATCATATATATGCCATCAACATTAACTTAATACTAACTGATGTTTATTATTAACATTATTTGCATTTGTCTTGGAAACAAATTCAAGCATAAACTATTCGATAAAAAGACTACAGACTACAAAGACTATAGAGACTACAAAGAACACACAGTCAGCTGTGTCCAAACCTTTGATTGGTTGTGTTTGCATTTGACCATCAAGTCACTGATATATAAATCTTCAAAATCAGGTTAACAGTGTCTAACAATATTCTTGAATATTTCTGACAACTCTGACATTTTTATCGCATGTCCAACCAGCATTTTAGGGCCATTCATGCGTAATTTTGGATAATTCTAAAGACTTCACAAATGTTCTTAAAGCCATTCAAGATTTCTTGAACCTATGACAAAACGACTGCTAATTAGGACATTCCTATTACAACATGAAGCAATCTGTAGCATTCTAACATATTTATCAGAATACAACTATGCATGGTTAGACTACACAGAGTTTCAACACAAAGTGATTTGAAAGAAAAACTTTATAATTATCAATGTATAAAGAGCTCTTCATAAATAAGCAGCTGAAGGACTCTCTGACCGTTTCCATAGATGTAAAGCTGCTCCTTCCTCTGGTGTTCTGAGATTTCGATAGATTATTTTTTTCATTTAAAGTGTTTGACAAACTTCCTTCTGTAAAAACAAAAGTAATATGACTTATGTCCGCTTGTCACCATGCTGTTATTTCACCAAGATGCCAAGAAAAACAAACAAAAATTCTATGATTCCACAACATTTGGAAAGTTTACATCCAAAACGATCAGTCTGAAAGCTAATTCTCAATTTGATTTGAAAGCTTGCAATTCAAATGTAACCATAACAAATTATTTTTAGGCCTACCTCTCAGACTGACAAGAGCTTTGGCTGAAGAGCCTGAAAATGAATGAACATTATTAGTGACATGTCTGTAGATGATTACACAATAATAAACATGAGTATTAAATACTGTTCAAGAATAAAACATGCACACTCAAGTTGAGTGTGTCATATTTACAAAACAGATGTGTATTTATCTCTTGCTTGCTTTTACTGAAATCCTAATTTTAAAATATTCAAATTGTGTGTTTAGTAATTAAATAAATGCATTTGTTTACTTCTTCAGACACATAGTTACAAGCCCCTTCTGAAACCATGCAAAAACTGAGGAAGTTAACACAGTTTATTTTTAAACACTCTTGGAAAACAACCTGTGAGAGACTGTCAAAGATAGCAGGCCTGAGACACCCCCCAAAGCCACAGGTCTCTGTGAAGCACTAACTAATAAAAACGTTCCTGTGCCAATTTGAAGTCGTTGTGTTATTCCAATTAATCACCATGTAGGCTACAGCACATAATTACCATTGAAAAGAAAAAGGCTGTATCTATACCTAACTTAGGTTTTGAATATGTGCAATTAACCCATAAATCTACGTTTGCCTTTAACTGTAATTTGTTTAAAATCAATTGGCGCTTATTTGTAATTCATAGTACCAAAAAGCAAGTGTTCCATTCAGTGAACGTGAATCCGTTTAGTAGACAAAATTAAATGTTAACGTTATTATGTTACATTCTGAGTTATCAACACCAGTTAGAGCAGGTGTACCCAACCCCTCACCGCAGGATTTAGTTACAGTCGTCTACTTTACCAAAGACTTCAGTAATACTACAGACAAGCACATCAACACAATGGTAGTAGGATGTAAACAGCACTCCAGTATCTTATACACCCCTGATTTAAAGCGTTCAGAATGGCTAGCTGACTGACTGACTGACTTGGCTACAATCTAAACATCCTGAATCATTTATACGCAAATCACATTTCCCAAATAAACAACAAACGAAGCCAAGCCGGCCAAGATACAGCGAAGCTAAATGTTTACGTGAATGACAGCGGGCTCGTGCGCGGTCTCGTGCGCTCAAGCTCGAGACCAGGTACGTAGCTAGCGCGCTTAGCTAGTCGCTTCTGTCGAACCCGACAAAATGGGTCTTACGACACCGGCTAGCCGTGACGGCGGCTAACGAGAAAAACAAACCAGCAGCAGCTGTCATCGACACGGACCGCCGATACGTCCAGGTAGCCGGGCTGACCAACGCAAACGTCGTGAATAAAACCGTCGTTGTTCGTTACTTCGAGTTATTACGGCTGTGTATAACTAATTACAGTTTAACGGTTAATTCAGTCACTTAAACCGTTAGCCACACGGTAAAAACAACGTCTTGCTAGCTAAACAACCTTATTTATAGTAGCCAGCTAGCTAGCGTGAAGCCTCCCGAACGACAGCTAGCTAGCTAACCAGCTAGTTAGCTTCGTAGCTAACAGTGCAATTAAGTTAGCGTCTAAAAACATTATTGTTATGACTGAAAATCGTTTATTTCAAACCCCGCCGCGAACAACAGCGCGCGAGTAACGATTTCTAAAGGTAGAAGTGACACACGGAGTGGAGTTGTGGCTGTTTGAGTCAAAGCCGAGTTAGTTTTATTACTCACTCTCATCTAACAGCTGCTCGACCTCCGCCATCTTGAATTAGCCGCGCCGGTTTTTCAAAGAGCGAAGGACACAATGCATTCTGGGACGGAGCTAGGCAGAGAGGGCTGTTTAAACACAGACAGCACAGGTAACCTTCACTATAATTGAGATAAAATACATATTGTTGCTCTTAGATGATAATCTTCTTTATAATTAGTCCTTGTAAAATTAGGAAAAGTGGCTAAAAGTAGTTGCTTTTCCAAAAATGAGTGGCAGGTTGATTTTGTAGTTGTTAATTAGTAATAACAAACAGGTCTTTTTGGTTTCTCATAAACGTAAAATGACCTAGTTATGTCAGGTCCTTTGCCGAAGCTAGTTCTCAAGTTATTTCTGTAACCTATTTTTATTTCACAATTGTGCAACATTATGGTATTACTCCAACAGCTGTAAGTAAGTTCAAAACAAGATCATAGGGCAAAGCATGATTTATTTATTCGGCGTTCAAAATGCTTGTAGAAAATACAGAGACACAGAGAGCAAGAGTGACAAAATTAGCAACTTGATATTTGTCACACAGAAAGTTAAATCTAACTATTTCACAATAAGTCCTCATTCTGGTATGGTATACCTACTAAGAAAATACCAGTGTCAGTTACTGAAATAATGTGCATCAGCCATCATGCTCTGCTTAGTCATTTCAATTTTTGAAAGCCTCTGTTTGAAACTGTAGGCATTTTACCATCCAGGTCTTAGTAACATAAGAGCAAAAAACAGAAACGAAACTGGGAAGTACACAGAAAACATATACTTTTTATTTCTAACAGTCCCAATACTAGGGATCCTAGTAAATGTATTATAAACAAACAAAACTAACTTACAAGGAACCGTTTCTAAAACTGTACAGATTTTTTTTTACGTTTTCAGTAAAGAAAACAAAAACGTCATATTTGATACTTATCGGATTTGCAATGAGAAAAAGATATGAAAACAGATTGCACAAAGGCAAACGGAGATTAAACACAAAGGTCTATAAAACCAATGGAAGACTGTTCTACCTAATACTGTTGGTAGGATCCAGGAAAGCTCTCCACTGGCAACTTAAACAAGGCCCTCAAAATACTTTAAACGAGACCAAACCAAACAGTATTACATCTTGTCAACAGAAATGACAAGTGTATTACAGCGCATTACTGTGTCTAAGCATTTACAGTGTATTTTTTTCTCCACACTACAGCAGCAAGAGTACTGCTAAAACAATTACAAAATCGGTGCGACGGTCTTCTTGCAGTTTGTTGGTCTTGAGAGCTGTGTTGCAATTAGCAAATAATGGCATCTACACAGGATTTAGCAGGTTCCTCACCACAGAGATGTTTGGTAATTGAAGCGAAGCTTCAAAAGGTATTTCAGATTCACCTGAGAAACATCATACACAATATACCTGGAAAAGGTGAAGTTAAGGATATCTCCAAATATGGCAAAGGGTAAAAAACATTTTATTCCAATGATCTCCTGCCCTGAATAACAACTGTGCAACAACACAAGCAAGTATGTAAATGAAGAAATTTAATGCTGACACACACCCGCCAACACACACACACACACACACACACACACACACACACACACACACACACACACAACTCCCTGATAGGCAATAACCCCTGGAAAAACAGAGAAAATCAAAACAATGGGACAAATGGAAGGATACTCGTTGTAGAGCAGACTGGTGTCATCAATGTTTGTGTTGATGCCTTTTCCCAGGGGGACGTCCACGCCATTCAGAGTCACAGTCGCGCTCGGGTCTGGAGCCGTCCTTCCCAGACCTATAAAATGGCACATCAAAAACCACGTAAACCATTTGGCAATTTTTTATTTATTTTTTGTTTGAATAGTACCCCCAGGAGGAGGTAACCCATGCAGAGCTATATGAGAGGATGGCGGTATGTACCTTTCACACTGTGCTTTCCTTTTGGTACCTTTGTGATATGCGACGCCTTTTTCAGTTCATGCCTTTAAAGAGAACAAGAGCGTGGCTCATGAGCACAGCTTATTCATCATGACATGTCAGCAATACGCGGCATAAGCATTAGAGTGAAGTCACTCCAACACTAAAAAATAAAACATCAAAAATTCACTTACATGTTGCCAAGAGCAACCTCTCCTAGCAGAATGAGACCTACAGGATCAGCCTGGGAGGTGTGGCAGTAGTTGGCACTCTTGGACACCATATCAGCAAAGTATATACCTTTGCCAAACATATAACCTGTCTGCAAAGCACATTGGAAATAGAAAGATACAAACATGAGCCTTTATCAATTCCTCCCTTCACCCCTCTTTGCTACTCCGATGTTCATTCGTTTCAAGTTTGAATAAAACACACTGATACTTTGATTGAAACACTGATACTTTGAAGCATCACTGCTCATGCAGTTGCGGGTGCAGACCAGCAGGGAGCGGCGTGGAGCACTAGAACTCACCACAGGAGCCTCTGGCGGTGCGATGCGCAGGCCCTGGGACAGGATGCCGGCGTAGTTGGTGGTGCGTGAGCCGTGCCACAGCAGCTGTCTGTTGGGCAGATCTCTGAAGGCACGATAGCGCTGGTACTCGCCTTCCCTGGCAATCTTAAAGATCTAGGAAGAGGAAAAGAGGAAGGTGTGATCACGTTTACTGTGCAGTGCTGTAGGCGTCTCACAGATCAGGCGCCTCCAGGGACAGTGGAGACTATTCATGGAAGACACCGTTTAACCCTAGACAAGGCATTCAGAATCGGTATGTCCAACAGTCAACCTGCCCAATCAGTTCTCCCTTACCTCTTCAACCTCCAGTGTGTAGGTGTTATGCGTAGCAGCGTGCGTGTTCTTCACATACTGTATGATAATCTGAGCCTCTTCTGACGCCATATCAACCACCTGTGAAGGAACCATCAAGGTAGCACTTCCATCCTCAAACTACAGCAGGCTGAAATCAAATCAGCAGAAGATGATCTACTTGCTCCGCACACTATGCACGATGAATAAAGCAAACCTCGATCTTGGTTTTGAGTTTCTCGTAGTTGATGTCAATAGGATCTTTTTTGTTGTCCTCAGTGCCTCCACGCAGTAGGCTGTAGGCCACCTCGATGTCCAGGAGGTTGTCCAGCATTTGAACTTTGGCCTGTGTAAGAGGAGAGGGACAATCGTTTACATATCAGGTTTTTATCATACTTTTTGTATTTATATTTCAAAAATGTCCATCCCGTCTCACCTGAATGTAGTCCAGGTTACTCAGCAGCGGAGGTTTCTTCATCCCAAAGTCATGAGGTATCAGAGTGTAGAATTGATTGGAGAGATCCAGGATCAGAGATTCTGACGCGTTGTCGGACACAGCCTGATGTACAGAAATAAAGATGCTAAGTTCTGCTAGCATGTAATGGATGCTACTTTTCTTGTCACAGTCCTCCTGGATTCTAAGTCACAAAACTGGGATAGTCAGAACCTGACAATAATATTTATAAATACTTTGATGACTATATATATTTTTTTATAAACTAAAAAACCCTTACTCATTTAGTCAAGCTAAAGCCTCGTCAGAAAAAAGGGGGTCAGTGCAGGGAAAATACAAATACGCATATAAAAATAGGAAGATAAAGTGACAGGGAGCTTCAAAGTTTAAATTGTCTACAGGTACACCCAATCCCACTGCTGCCCATAACGTACAAGGGTTAGAACGGGACGGTGGTCTCCATGATCTCAGGACTAGAGGACACGCACTGACCTGCTGCACCTTGCTGAGGAGAGAGTACGCACTCTGGATCTGACGCTTGCTCAGTTTTCCCAACGGCATCTTCTGCAGGTCAATCTGTTGGGAGAGTCTTACAGGTTGTTATTTCAGTACCTTCACACAGAGCAAGGAGCCCTGTCTAACTGTGGGAGCAGACATGATAGTCCAGCAACCAAAACATTTCAGCTTTGTTGTTTTATTTATTCATTGTTGAAATGGTGCTGAAATTATCCAGTATATGACCCGCCACTCCAACAATTCAGCACAGCAGTCTAAAACTAAATCCCCTATAACATCTCTTACGCCAACATTTCTTTACTAGTATCATTGCATCTCGAACCATGGCAGCTCATTTGCATCTTAATGACTAAAGACCAGGGGTCTCAAACTCAATTGTACCAGGGGCCAATACTCAAAGCACACTTTAGGTCATAAGCAGAATTTCTTCTTTATCTCTTCTACCCTCTGTAGCTTCTGGTCTGCATTCTGGTTTTTCAGCTTGTCCTGATGTTTTTCTCGAGGTGCCATCTCAGATTAAATTCCTTAATTATAGCTACATTAGCTCCACAAGTAAGACACACGGGTTTACCGGAAATGTCAATAAACATATTGTGGCAAAGTGAAGAAGCCTGGGGCAAGGAAATTGTTCATTTCAACTGTTTATTGAACAGTGATACTAGCTCTTTTAATCAGAGCAACAGTATCAGAAGAGAGAGAAAACTGCTTTACAGGGAAAACACACTGACTCCCTAAACCCAGCCAGCAATCACCATAATGGTGACCAAGTTCGAACCTAGGAGCATTCTGGGCAACATGAATGCTCCGTCCCTAATTACCAGCTGTAGTGCTACGAACATGCCACAATATTCTCCCATCGGTTTTCAAATACTGTTTGCAGAATCAACTTTTCTTTTTGCCATTACATTTGACATTACAATATTGTTGCAGACAGACATGTAACAGACGTTTGACTTGAATGACGCAGAAATGTTCCCAGTATCATGAATGCACCATTCTGCAAGCCAGCTGTTGTCGCCAGGCCATAAAAACAATAATAAATATAGCCGCAAGCGGCAATTGGCGGGTTCACACACGAATAGGCCACTTGGCTTCAATAGGCAATAGACCCAATAGGTCCTTTAGACCGAAAAGAAGCTGTTTGAGTGGAAAAAATGCACAAATAAATCAATGTGCAAAAAAATGTTCAATTGGGGCACTAAAGGCCCAAAAGGATCAAAATAATGTGTATTGGCAAAATTATTCAGATCACAGAACTAAATCACATGCTGAGATCAGCTTTGTGTGTGTTTGTGTGGTGTTTCATGTGAGAAATAGTTTTCAGTCAGTTCCGGTGTTTGGCCACTAGATGGAGCCCAAGTACTATCATACTGATATCTCATTAATCTCAGTAATGCAATGACATTTTGGTGAATTAAAAGGTTCATTTCTGGTCAGGCAGTGCACTTTTTGTTATGAGATGTAATTGCAATGTTATAGACCTCATTGATCTGAATCATACAAGCCCCATTACTTGTCTGTATTCTGCATAACAAGATTGCTGCGTGAGTTTTTATGATTTCTCAGGTTTTTGGGTACTGTAGCGCCTCCGACAGGCCAATTTGAACCAAACTTGGCATACTTCACAGGGACCTCAGTGTATAAAAGCCTTTCAAATTGGGAGTTGATCACTTACATGGTTTATGAGTTATAGCAATAAAGGTCATTTATGGCATGGCCAGAAGGATATAATGGAAAAATTGACCAATCAGACAAATAAAAATGCAACATTTTTTCCATATGTAGTTAACTACAGTGTCTACAGATTATGCCTATGCCATTTTTGCCATCATTGGATCAAATTCCTAGGACTAGTTCTTAAAGAGCTATTTTCAAACAATTGATGAATGTGACAAAAGTATGCATTTTTTAATAGGACTTGTAATTGCAAAGTTGTCAGGTCTACTGCAAGGAATAAAAAGAAACAAGTTGCATGTTCCTAAGTGAAAATTTGGAGGAGTTATGCATGATTTTCACAAATAGCGCCACCTAGTGGCCAAATGTTTCAAAACTGCACAGCATGACACAAAGTCCTGAGATATGCACAGTGGTGAGGTTTCATGTTGTTTGGCCAACGGTAAGCCTGTCAAATGGCCAATTAATTCAAATAAAAATTAATTGGCTCATGGCGGCCATGTTTTTTGAGTGATGAGGTCATCATTGTGTGTCTTGATATCACTTGGGCCCCTGATGATGCCTGTAAAGTTTTGGCTTGATGTGACTAATGGTTTCTGAGAAACAGTTTTTCCCATGTTATAGCGCCCCCTATTGGACAATCGTGGCCAGCTTTGACCTATGACCTCGGAGTCATGTGCCCTAACAACTGTTAAAATTTTATGAAGATCCGTCAAAGCGTTGCTGAGATATAGCTGTTTAAGTAAATTTGGCCACGCCCCAGAGCTATTGATTGACATGTCACAACGACACTGTATGCAAATGTCACAATTTTTTCCAGGAATATTGATAATGAGATTCTTCTGAACATTTTGATACCAAGCTTGTGGTGATCGGATGAAAAACCAGGGACTAGTATAAAAAAGTAGGTTTTGCATATTATGCAAATTAGCAAAAAATCTAAGTAGGCGGAGCTTAATGGTTCTTGAGGCTTTTTTGTTTGGCTTGAACCAAGGAATCCATCAGAAGTGGAATTTTGTTTCTAGGCCCTACGGTTTGGGAGATATGGACCAAAACGCAAAATGGTGCGCTATAGCGCCACCATCAGGCCAATGTGGGTCTCTGTACTTTAGCACGGTCTCGCAAAGAGACTACACCATTCTGCCAAGTTTGGTGTCTCTGGGCCTTACGGTCTAGGCTGCAGTATGCGTTTTATGCGGAGAAAAATAATAATAAGAAGAAAATATAGCCGCAAGCGGCAATTGGCGGGTTCACACACGAATAGGCCTCTTGGCCTCAATAGGCAAAGGCAAAGGTCCTTTAGACCCTAAATGTGAAAAAGAAGCTGTTTGAGTGGAAAAAATGCACAAATAAATCAATGTGCAAAAAAAGGTTCAATTGGGGCACTAAAGGGCTAAAAGGATCAAAATAATGTGCATTGGCAAAATAATTCAGATCACAGAACTAAATCACATGCTGAGATCAGCTTTGTGTGTGTTTGTGTGGTATTTCATGTGAGCAATAGTTTTCAGTCAGAATATGGCCACTAGATGGAGGCCAAGTACTACCATACTGATATCTCATTAATGTCAGTAATGAAATAGGATATTTTGGTGAATTAAAAGGTTCGTTTCTGGTCAGGCTGTGTACTTTATGTAAAAAAAAAAGATTCAGTTGAGGCACTAAAGGCCGAAAAGGATCAAAATAATGTGTATTGGCAAAATGATTCAGATCACAGAACTAAATCACATGCTGAGATCAGCTTTGTGTGTGTTTGTGTGGTGTTTCATGTGAGCAATAGTTTTCAGTCAGTTTCGGTGTTTGGCCACTAGATGGAGCCCAAGTACTATCATACTGATATCTCATTAATATCAGTAATGCAATGACATTTTGGTGAATTAAAAGGTTCATTTCTGGTCAGGCAGTGCACTTTTTGTTATAAGATGCAATTGCAATGTTATAGAACTTATTGATCTGGATCATACAAGACCAATTACTTGTCTGTATTCTGCATAACAAGATTGCAGCATGAGTTTTTATGTTTTCTTAGGTTTTTGGGTACTGTAGCGCCCCCGACAGGCCAATTTGAACCAAACTTGGCATACCTCACAAGGACTTCAGGATATAAAAGCCTTTCAAATTGGGAGTTGATTGCATACATGGTTTATGAGTTATAGCAATATAGGTCATATATGGCATGGCCACAATGATATAATGGGAACATGGACCAATCAGATAAATAAAAATCCAACATTTTTTTAATCAGTTTTTACCTACAGAGTCTACTGATTATGCTCATAGCAATTTTTCCATAATTGGATCAAATTCCTATGACTAGTTTGTAAATAGCTATTTTCAAACAATAGATGAATGTGACAAAAGTATGCATTTTTTTTTAGGACTTGCAATTGCAAAGTTGTCAGGTCTACGGCAAGGAATAAAAAGAAGCAAGTTGCATGTTCCTAAGTGAAAATTTGGAGGAGTTATGCATGATTTTCACAAATAGCGCCACCTTGTGGCCAAATGTTTTAAAACTGCACAGCATGACACATAGTCCTGAGATATGCACAGTGGTAAGGTTTCATGTTGTTTGGCCAATGGTAAGTCTGTCAAATGGCCAATTAATTCAAATAAAAATTAATTGGCTCATGGCGGCCATGTTTTTTGAGTGATGATGTCATCATTGTGTGTCTTGATATCACTTGGGCCCCTGATGATGCCTGTAAAGTTTTGGCTTGATGTGACTAATGGTTTCTGAGATACAGTTTTTCCCATGTTATAGCGCCCCCTAGTGGACAATCGTGGCCAGCTTTGACCTATAACCTCGGAGTCATGTGCCCTAACAACTGTTAAAATTTTATGAAGATCCATCAAAGTGTTGCTGAGATATGGCTGTTTAAGTAAATTTGGCCACGCCTTGGAGCTATTGATTGACATGTGACAACCAGACTGTATGCAAATCTCAAAATGTTTTTAAGCAACTTTGATAATGAGATTCTCCTGAATATTTTGACACCAAGGTTGTGGTGATCCGATGAAAAACCAGGGACTAGTACAAAAAAGTAGGTTTTGCATATTATGCAAATTAGCAAAAAATCTAAGTAGGCGGAGCTTAATAGTTCAAATTTATTTTTTATTTGCCTTGACCCAAGGAATCCAACAGAAGTGGAATTTTGTTTCTAGGCCCTACGTTGTGGGAGATATGGACCAAAACGCAAAATGCTGCGCTATAGCGCCACCATCAGGCCAATGTGGGTCCCTGTCTCTATTTCTCTCATTGCACACCTGCTGCACCTTGTTGCCAAGTTTGGTCTTTCTGGGCCTTACTGTCTAGGCTGCAGTATGCGTTTTACAGGGGGAAAAATAATAATAAGAAAAACTTCAGCAATTACAATAGGTTTCCCACACTGTGTGTGTGAACCCTAATAACAAGCGGCAATTGGCGGGTTCACACACGAATAGGCCACTTGGCTTCAATAGGCAATAGACCCAATAGGTCCTTTAGACCCAAAAGAAGCTGTTTGAGTGGAAAAAATGCACAAATAAATCAATGTGCAAAAAAATTTTCAATTGGGGCACTAAAGGCCCAAAAGGATCAAAATAATGTGTATTGGCAAAATGATTCAAATCACAGAACTAAATCACATGCTGAGATCAGCTTTGTGTGTGTGTTTGTGTGGTGTTTCACGTGAGCAATAGTTTTCAGTCCGTTCTGATGTTTGGCCACTAGATGGAGCCCAAGTACCACCATACTGATATCTCATTAATCTCAGTAATGCAATAAGACATTTTGGTGAATTAAAAGGTTCATTTCTGGTCAGGCAGTGCACTTTTTGTTATAAGATGCAATTGCAATGTTATAGAACTTATTGATCTGGATCATACAAGACCAATTACTTGTCTGTATTCTGCATAACAAGATTGCAGCATGAGTTTTTATGTTTTCTTAGGTTTTTGGGTACTGTAGCGCCCCCGACAGGCCAATTTGAACCAAACTTGGCATACCTCACAAGGACTTCAGGATATAAAAGCCTTTCAAATTGGGAGTTGATTGCATACATGGTTTATGAGTTATAGCAATATAGGTCATATATGGCATGGCCACAATGATATAATGGGAAAATGGACCAATCAGATAAATAAAAATCCAACATTTTTTTAATCAGTTTTTACCTACAGAGTCTACTGATTATGCTCATAGCAATTTTTCCATAATTGGATCAAATTCCTATGACTAGTTTGTAAATAGCTATTTTCAAACAATAGATGAATGTGACAAAAGTATGCATTTTTTAATAGGACTTGTAATTGCAAAGTTGTCAGGTCTACTGCAAGGAATAAAAAGAAACAAGTTGCATGTTCCTAAGTGAAAATTTGGAGGAGTTATGCATGATTTTCACAAATAGCGCCACCTAGTGGCCAAATGTTTTAAAACTGCACAGCATGACACATAGTCCTGGGATATGCACAGTGGTGAGGTTTCATGTTGTTTGGCCAATGGTAAGTCTGTCAAATGGCCAATTAATTCAAATAAAAATTAATTGGCTCATGGCGGCCATGTTTTTTGAGTGATGATGTCATCATTGCGTGTCTTGATATCACTTGGGCCCCTGATGATGCCTGTAAAGTTTTGGCTTGATGTGACTAATGGTTTCTGAGATACAGTTTTTCCCATGTTATAGCGCCCCCTATTGGACAATCGTGGCCAGCTTTGACGTATGACCTCGTAGTCATGTGCCCTAACAACGCTTAAAATTTTATGAAGATCGGTCAAAGCGTTGCTGAGATATGGCTGTTTAAGTAAATTTGGCCACGCCTCGGAGCTATTGATTGACATGTGACAGCCAGACTATATGCAAATCTCAAAATGTTTTTAAGCAACTTTGATAATGAGATTCTCCTGAATATTTTGACACCAAGGTTGTGGTGATCCGATAAAAAACCAGGGACTAGTATAAAAAAGTAGGTTTTGCATATTATGCAAATTAGCAAAAAATCTAAGTAGGCGGAGCTTAATGGTTCTTGAGGCTTTTTTGTTTGGCTTGAGCCAAGGAATCCATCAGAAGTGGAATTTTGTTTCTAGGCCCTACGGTTTGGGAGATATGGACCAAAACGCAAAATGGTGCGCTATAGCGCCACCATCAGGCCAATGTGGGTCTCTGTGCTTTAGCACGGTCTCGCAAAGAGACTACACCATTCTGCCAAGTTTGGTGTCTCTGGGCCTTACGGTCTAGGCTGCAGTATGCGTTTTATGCGGAGAAAAATAATAATAATAATAATAATAAGAAAGAAAAAACCCGACAATTACAATAGGTTTCCCACACTACGTGTGTGAACCCTAAAAAGAAAAATTCGAGCAATTACAATAGGTTTCCCACACTACGTGTGTGAACCCTAATAAATCAATGTAAAATGATCTTGTAAGCCGGATATAATTGTATTACGGGTTGGATATGGCCCGCGGGCCTTGGGTTTGACACCTATGACTTAGACTGACTTCATTGTCATTCAAATTTACACTTCACTGTCTGCATTCAAATGAATTTTTGTTGCTTTAGTTCATATAGATCAGAATGAAAGCAAACATACCTCAAACTCCACCATTGCTTTCTTCATGCTCTCCACATCGAAGATGGTACGGATGAGCTCCTGGATTGGTTTGGCCAGCTGCGACTTGGTGCCCGTGCTGGCGGTCAGCTTCTTCACGGCCTCCTCGTCCTGGTAACGGAGACGGACAAAGGTTGTACTCTGCCAGCCGCTTTTGTACATGCCGACTCAAAATGCGACTTTCAGCTAACTGCATGTGGGCTGGCATGTATGTACCTGCCCATAATCGATCTCGAGAGGATAAAATTTGTTGGGGTATTTGGTGAAGCTGCTCGTGGTCCAAGAATTGCCCGTTTTCTCCTCATACACATTGCGGAAGTTATCCATGGCCGAGTTCTTGTCGTAAAACTTTTCCAGTTTGTTTCCTCCGATTGTTGTCCCCACTCGTCCCCATGACCTGAACACCCAATACCTACGCGAAACGAATAAACAAAAAACACGAACAGCATTTACTTTACCTGTAATAACTGCATTAAAGAGTACAAAAGCACTGTAGTCAGACGGGACATCTCCAGCTCCGATCCTCACCGCTTTTGGACGTCATCCTCCAGGAGCTGCAACTTGTAGTAAGAGTTGGTTCCTCTGACAATATCCACTAGACCAAGAGTAGCACTGTAGATCTTCCCATTCTGATCCAACACATGAGCACAGTTCTCTAGACCTGAGAGAACATCATTGCAGTCAGTTAGGAAACGTTCAATCGCTCTTCGATCATCCTAATTCCTAAGAGTCAGTCAAAGTAGACGTTCAGAAACTATTGGGGGGGAAAATGAAATATAATACATGACCCACAAACACAAATAAAAGACCTTTTAAAAAATTCTAAGAAAAGGTTCTTCGGACCTGAGTCTGGGTCGACTGCTGCTCCTCCTTTAACGGTCAGCTTCATCTTCTTAGACTTGCTGCCACCTGCTAAATAAGAACAGTGCTTTATTCACAAGGCATCACAAAAGGACCTTTCTGAGACGTTCATCTCTGCACCACAGCTCCCAACCTTCTTCTTCTTTGCCACGGCCCGCGCTCTTTGAGGTCACGGCTCCAGTGGACTTGGAGGCCGCCGGCGGAGCCTGGGCCTCAAGTTTCACCTCAGCCCCCCATGGGGAGATGCCATGCAGGGAAATCAGCTCCTGGAGGGCCTTGCCCGAGGACTTGATATCGGTGAGGAAGTCCTCCGCCACTACGCGCACGCCTGCATCCCTCACCTCCTCCATCTTTTTACTCATCTTTTCAACTTCCTCTGTAAGAGTACCATTGACAGACCAAACAAAAACCATTCAAAGATAAACAATCCAGATGATGAATCCTAACATACCCACCCAGCCACCCCTGAAGACCCATTCAAAGCCCCTAAGAGTTCCAGACTCACACAGTGACAGACATAACACACAAGTCCGCGAGTCAGCAAAGGGGCGTGTGTGCGACACACTCACTCTTGGAGCTAAGACAGAAAGCAGCTTTATTGGCGGTGCCTGTGATTTTGCCTCCCAGCTCTTCCACCACAGTCTTCAGCTCGTCTTTGTTCTTACTCAGCTTCCCCACGGCCAGAACTTTGAGGCCAGTCAGCGGCTTATCTGGAGATGTAGCACAGTACAACCAAAATAAAGGTCGGTCACCCAAGCAGTGTAATGAGAGTAAGAGTGTGGTGAGGTCTGGCCATGGACGGGATGCTGACCAACAGGCACTTCCACAGGTGCACCAGTGGGGGCGCTGGAGGTACTAGAAGCAGAGGCGGTGGCCGTAGCAGAAGCGGCCTCCGAGGGGGCAAGGGCAGCGGTGGGGGCAGGAGCGTCTTTTGGGAACACGCGATCTTGCCGTTTAAACTTGAACTTCTTCAGGAAGGGAATTTCATGAAACTCCTGAAGTGGAACAGAAATGATCAGAACATGAGCAGAACATTAGCAGACTCCCACGTCCTGGCAGGCCTACAGGTGGACATTATGACATGAAGAGAAAAGCATTTGTGATAAAGATAAAGTTAAATATTTTTCTTTAAAAAGCATCCAAGCACCAACCTTAGGAGTGACCCAGTCCTTGCGGTTGGGTGTCTGAGTTTTAAACACACACTTAGTCCAAGCAGAGATGTCTCCTGTACAGTAATAAGCATCACTTTTGAACACAAGTTGACCTTGGCACGTCTCACAAGGTTTCAAGGACCCAAAGGCCATGCAGTCTGATAGGCGATCCAAGATCTGTCAATGACACAGATTCAGGAAAGAGAAACTTTAATGACCTAGGTTGTCTGTGTAGTCAAACCTTTAGGATTTAGGAATCCTTCATTCAAATGGAATGCAAACTGTATTTCACTTCCATTTCTGACATTAACTATGCCTCAACATTAAGCCATATAATGTTTATGTCCTCAGAATTACAGCACTGTGAACTTGCATTGGATTCTCCTGATGGAACTTCCTGTCCATTAGCAATGAGTAGCTCCTTCATGTCATTGGTGGAACAGTACTTCTTCAACTTGTCTTTAATTCCCCATATCAACTGACTCTGTTCCTGTAACCATTCAAACCAGAAGAGAAAGTTACAAAGTAATTAAGAACAGCTTTTTCTGAGCCGATAAAGAACTGTCAAACACAAAGAAAGTCGTGAATAAAAACAAACAATAAAGCACTTTCACATTTTCCTTATAGCTCGAACCTTCATCTTAATGTCCAGCTGCTTCTTTTCCTCCTCTTCCTCCTTCTTCTGTTTCTTGGAGACTCCAGCTCCATCAACACTGTCTGCCTTTCTTTTCCTGAGAAAGAAATAAAGAAATGGCAATCTTTCAAGCAGAAAACCCACTGGATTAACTTTATCACTAAACATCTGTTAACAATCTATGACTTAATGACTGTTTAACCCATCGGGTTTGGAAATGGCACATACATGCTCTCAACTGTATTTTAATGCTTTGAAAAGAACTGTTGTTTTTGCAGTTCGGCAACGTATAAATAAGCCATGGAAACAATGAACGTTCAAAACGCTGAACCACAGAGAGTAAAGAACAAACCCAGTTGGAACCAATCAGAGGAGCTCATTAGGAGTTGGCCAGCCACCCGAGTCAGGGTCATGTCTGCACACGCTCTTCCACCCCACGGGCCTTTATGATGGGCATCATTAATTAAACCACCCTTCTAGACGGCCACCCACGGGAACCTTCATACCATCATTCTGTCCCCTCACTGCCTCTCAGAAATATAACTAATGACCCTGGACAGAGAGGACGACATCGGACAACAACAGACCATGATGGAAAGAATGCACACAAAGAAACAGACACCCCCCCCCCCCCCCCCAATTAGCAGAAGAGCTCTTATATAAGGGCATATTTCAACAACTGAGAAACAGATCAGGTATGTTACTTGGATTACAAGTACTATGGTATAGTACGAAACACAACAAGGAGGAAATTAAAGATCATGTAGATATTTTCAGTGTAACAATAATGCAAGTATACTTTATATTACTATATACTATATTTTATACTACTATATTTTTCTAACAGGATCAAAGGAATCACATCAGAAAATTCAGCACAGTGCGTCAGGTGTCAGGTGTGACAGTGTGACCATAGCCAGCGCAATTCAGTAAGTAACTAACAATCTCAATGATGAAAGGTGTGTTTAAATTTTTCATTCATTAATATAAAGAGGTAGATCAAAAACCAGCACATCTTGGGTATTGTACATTAAAGGTGTATGGTGTAAAGATAGCGTTTGTGTCCTGGAACAACCCACTTTGAGCACGCTGGTGGTATGCTTTTTAAGACCTTTAAGTGTACTCTATTTTACTTTCATTTTTATAGAGCATGATGAATGAGACGGCCACAAATTTCACTTCCTTACCGATTCTGCTCTACACAAACACCACTATTCCAAACATCATCTCCACCCAAAACGCCAGCCTGCTGATAATCACCTACAGCACGACAGCCACATCAGCCGTCACCCAGCCACGTCCCCAGGCCAACGCGACCCTTTCGACCCCCACCACGACCCCCGCCGACCTCGTGACCTCCCTTAACATGCCGTACGTGGCAGCCGAGTTGGTCATCGCCTTCCTCTCCACGGTGGGCAATCTGTTGGTGTGCGCTGCCGTGGGGCTCAACAGGAAGCTGCACACGGTCACCAATTACTTCCTAGTGTCGCTGGCGGTGGCGGACGTGTGCGTGGGCGCGCTGGCCATCCCGTGCGCCATCCTGACGGACCTGGGCGTCCCGCGGCACAACCTGTACCTGTGCCTGCTCATGCTGTCGGTGCTCATCATGCTGACCCAGTGCTCCATCTTCAGCCTGCTGGCCGTAGCCGTGGAGCGATACGTGGCCATCTTCATGCCCTTCCGCTACCACAGCCTGGTGACGCCACGCAATGCCCTGCTCGTCATCCTTGTCACCTGGGTGCTGGCCTTCGTCATCGGCCTGGTGCCCCTGATGGGCTGGCACAAGACCCTGCCCGCCTCCGGCTACTGCTTCTTCGTCTTCGTGGTCGACATGACCTACATGGTGTACTTCAACTTCTTCGCCTGTGTGCTGGCGCCCCTGGTGGTCATGTTCCTCATCTACGCCCAGATCTTTGTCGCGGTGAAGAGGCAGATGAGGAGGATCGCGGCGGACCGGGGCGGGGCGGCCGGCGCAGAGGGCGCCGCCAAGATAAAGAGGGAGATGAAAACGGCCACGTCGCTCTTCCTCGTCCTCTTCCTCTTCACGGCGTGCTGGATCCCGCTGCACGTGATGAACTGCTTCCTGCTGCTGTGCCCGTCGTGCCCCGTGCCCCTCCCGCTCCTCCTCACCGCCATCATCCTCTCCCACGCCAACTCGGCCGTTAACCCCTTCCTCTACGCATACAAGATGAAATCTTTCAGGGAGGCTTTTAAGGGCATCTTCCTGTGTTGCAGAGGTGCGGGCATAGGAGACGATCACCACGACAACGGAGGAGGGACTGCCATACCCAGATTGTGAGCTTTTTTCTTCTTCTTTTAAACGCACTTCATCTTTGCCATAGCCAAAATGTTTTTGTCAATTATTATGCGGACAAATTATACCATTACAAATTATGCAGACAAATGAAAAATTACTTTCCTCTTGATCATTGTATCGTGAAACTATAATAAAGTTATTTTTAGTTTTCTAAAATTATTACAGTCTGTATTTTTTATACTGTCTGTATTATATACGGTCTAAGGGACACTATAAACAACAGGGAAGAACGTCCATTTCTAGTTCACTCATGCACGGAGGCTGGACTCGAGTGAACCCAGCAAAAATATTTAGGACTAGAAACACCACGCGTGACAGCTGCTGTTCAAAGCACGCGCCTGAAGAACCGGTACAGGCACACGGTGCTGCGGTGAATAGAATAAAATGGAAAGCAAATGTGACTGCAAACATCATGAAAGGAAAGACTGTCCACACTTGACTGATTCAGCCGGAGTCTCCCACTCACCCTTCAGTCTTGACAGCAGGGAGTCTCTTCTTCAGCTCCTCTTTGTCCTCAGCGCGCAGGGCGGCGAAGCCTTTCAGCTGGGCCGCGCTGTACTCGGCCTTGAAGGCCAGATCCTCCCGCCGGCTCACGAAGCAGCCTGTGTGGTACCAGCGGTCAATCAGCCCCAGCTGTGGCTTCTCGGGATCCACCGTCTTCTTTGACACGCGGATCTGGTCCTGCGAGGGGGGGAATCAAACCAAGCGCATTCAGGTTTAACTCTCATGTTTCAGAAGGGACGCAGGTAAAGGAACAAAAAGTCAATTCAGCACTTTCCATAGAAATCAAAACAATGTATGAACAGAATTAGAGGAATACCTTCTCAATTTTCTGTTCACAGCCCTTGCAGGTGCTTCTATTTGATTTTGCATACTCCACTGCAAAGTCATTCAGTGTCTTTTCTCCTTTACCAGCTCCTTTCTGGTCAGCTTTCCCTGACAGAATAGGGTTAGGGTTAGTACCGCCATCCACATTTTACAATAAATTAAAAAGGACATACTGTGAAATTACATATAAATTACATTACAATAACAAGGCTACGCATACGTTTGCTGAGTCCTAAATATTTATTACAGCTTCAAGTGAGTGAAAGCAAAGCACTTATTAATGATCATCTTATTTGCAACAGTATTTTCCGTAGTGGAAAGCTGAAAACACAAGTTACCTCCAGTAGCACCTCCACTCTCAATGGCTTTCTTGACCTTCTCCTGGTCCTCCCAGCGGAGATCAGAAAAACCAGATACGTCTGAGGACGACTGGACTGATGCCCGGAGCCAGAAACAGGAGAAATGATGCCAGTGCGGGACCTTCCCATCAAACATGGGAGACTGGGGAGGAACACACAGTTTAACATCTCTAACGGAAACTGTACATAATGTAATCATAATACTCTACAATCCATGCCAATCTTTGACAAGCACGCTTAAGTATTTAAAAAGAATTATTAGCATGGAGCATATATATTGATGTTTAGCTATTTAACATAATCTTGGTTTATCATCTCAGGACGCAGATCTGACATTTGTAAGTGGCTGTATTATAACATGCATTGCTGTTGCACAACACAAACACAACACACATGGTCTTGTTTTCTTCTTTTACGTGTGGGACTGCTAAACACACTCAAGCTGACCCAAGTAGAATGTTCTGCACAGGAATGGCCCGGTTTACCAGCACCAGGCTGGCTAGGCCATCTAGTCCACATTGGGCAGCCTTTAGACAGGAACCGGGCCTCAGACAGGATCAGAGAAAGCGCACACACACGCTGACAGACTCTTTTGTTAAATACATCGCCGTTAACATGGACTCGGGTCTAATAAAGTGACTCCTGCACTGCGGGGTGGAGGTTTCAGCCACGTCAGTCGCGCGCGCGTCTTTACCTGCACCATAATGGCCATTCTCAGCGAGTCCTTCGCAATGTTTTCTTTACATTTCTTGCACGACGCGCGTCCACTTTTTGCATATTCGGCTTTGTACAGCTTGTCATCCTGCACATCCGCCATTTTGTAGATTACAGGTGAAAAAAATGTGAATTTACAGACTTGATATTTAAGTTGCAGGACGAACAATCACAATGTAATCGTAGCCCGCGTGCAGTGGGGAGCGTACCGCGCAGAATAACAGACAGAACTAATCGACTCGGCTCGCCGAATTACTCCTTCAGTCAATGCTAATCAAGTACAGAGATATGGATGACCACACATCTCTAACAGCTCTAAAATTAATGTTCATATACAAGTCTGTGACTTTACGGAGCAAAAACAGTGTCCTGCTCGTGGGGCAACAGTGGACTACACAGTAATTTGCTTTAAAATGCGAGTTAATTATCAATGGTTTAATAAGACGTGTAAGACCAGACAACACTTCTAAAGTACAGCACACAGGGTCTAAGGAATACTCTCAAAATAATGCTGATGAAATAGCAATTATGTTAAAATATAGGCATTCTGGAAGTCTTGAAGTGCTTTGTATACAATGATGATGGTGAAAGATTTGCCTGTAACAAAAACAGTAAACAGTAATTGGTACAGTACTCATTCATTCTGTCAAACTGTTAATCATTGGTTTTAAACATTAACAAATTTGATTACATAGAAATACAGTAGCATGTTATTTAGGAAATGTATGAAAAAAACTTTATTGATGCTCTGGCCAGTGCTTCAGTAAAACAACCCTAATAGCAATTTCAGACTTAAGGCTCTGTAGAAGGCATACTAAAGTTTAAAAAATGTTAAGAGTTGAAATGATTTCCAAGGGATTTAGAGAGAAAGTTAACAAAATAAGACATTAATTTTGAAACTTTTGATACATTTGTAACTGCATATGTTTTAATATTAGTTGTGCTGTGATTACTGAATATGAAACAAAATGATAAGCCTGCTGTATGGAAGTTAAGAGGAAAGTCAACATTGCATTAAACAGGTACTCTATATTATGGCTCGAGGTTTCAAATCCAAACTGCATGTTCCTCCCTGCAAGGTTGTTGTTGGGCTGGCATCTCCAGCTGCTCTTGGTGAAGCAGGTGTGCCCTGGAAGATCTCCGCATGCAGGTCCAGCAGAAATCTCAAGATTTGGTCAAGATTTTCCACATAGACTGGAGGAGCAGGACATTCCGACTGACCCCCATGTTGTCCATGGGACTCACCAGATTTAGCATCATGAGACCAAATATCGAAATGAAATGAAACAAACCTTTATTGTCGTTACACATTGTACTTGTACATTTGCACAACGAAAGTGGTTTACAGCCCAGTTTATATCATACTGTTGTTTGGCAATGCCAATCACCCTGGTAACAATGGGGTGATATGCAATTCCTTTTGGGCAGCAGTTAAGGTTAAAAAGTGTTGACTTCAACTATGTAATTAAAGAGAGTAATACAAACAGTGCTGACAGAACAATAAGAATCTAAAAGCCTCACCCACATGCAGCTGCAAGTGGTCTTCTACAAGTGTAAAAACACTCAGAACTTAACTCAGATGTTAATGAATTAATCCAATCTTAACCTCAGTCTAAAATCCACAAATTTAACAGAGGTAAGGCAAGGCAAGTTTATTTATTTCAATATTTCAGACTATATATATATACGTTTCAGAAACTGGTGGTGCTTTACAAGTATAAAAACATAGAAAACACATATATGTAAAGAATATACGCTATATTGCCAAACGTATTCACTCACCCATCCAAATTATCGGAATCAGGTGTTCCAATCACTTCCATGGCCACAGGGGTCAGCAGATGCTGAAGCGCATAGTGCGAAGAGGTCAACAACTTTCTGCAGAGTCAACCACTACAGACATCCAAACTTCATGTGGCCTTCAGATTAGCTCAAGAACAGTGTGCAGAGAGCCTTATGGAATGAGTTTCCACAGACAAGCAGGAGCATTCAAGCCAATTACAAAGTGTAATGCAAAGTGTCAGATGCAGTGGTGTAAAGCACGCCACCACTGGACTCTAGAGCAGTGGGGGCACGCTCTCTAGAGTGACAAATTGCGCTTCTCCATCTGGCAATCTGATGGATGATTCTGGGTTTGGCAGTTGCCAGGAGAACGTTGCCTTGTGCCTAGTGTAAAGTTTGGTGGAAGGGGGATTATGGTCTGGGGTTGTTTTTCAGGAGCTGGGCTTGGCTCCTTAGTTCCAGCGAAAGGAACTCTGAATGCTTCAGCATACTAAGACATATTTCATGCTTCCAACTTTGTGAGAACAGTTTGGAGCTGGCCCCTTCCTCTTCCAACATGACTGTGCACAAAGCAAGGTCCATAAAGACATGGAGTCTTTAGATAGATGATACTTTATTAATGTTTATGTTATGGAGGCTGGTATGGATGAACTTGACTGGCCTGCACAGAGTCCTGACCTCAACCTGATAGAACACTTTTAGGATAAATTAAAGCACAGACTTTGAGGCCTTCTCATCCAATATTAGTATTCTACTTGTGAAGGTATGGGACTCGGGGGGCCCCAGACGTTGAGATTTCTGGTAATCTGAGATGTTGATGTTGTCATCCAGCCGCGTCATGGAATCACTCTAGTTGTGACAATGACTTGGCTGGAAAGCAATGTCTCAGTGAGCCCTCATGATTGTGGTCACCTCTGAACCCCTCCCTTTAGTTATGCTGCTATAGATTAGCTTGCCGGAGCCACATGCTAATCACTGTGATTAGCACACACTCAACATGTATTGTATATCTTTTTTGCATGCCTCTACCTAAGTCAATTCCATACAAGCACCTAGGAGATGGTCTGGGTTGCCGGTGGATGTGCTGATGCTCATTAGGGATCTGGACCCATACGATTGTAAAGCTGCTTTGTGACAACATATGTTGTATATAAATAAATTTGACTTGACGTGACGTGACCTCATGAATGCGCTTCTGGATGATTGGTCATAAATCCCCACAAACATACTCCTAAACCTTGTGGACCACCTTCCCAGAACAGTTGAGGCTGTTCTAGCTGCAAAGGGTGGACCAATGTCATACCGATCCCTATCGATTAGGAATGGGATGTCACTTAAGCTCATGTGTGTCAAGGAAGGTGAGCGAATACTTTTGGCAATATAGTGTATATTGAAAGCTAGACTGAAAAAGTAGGTTTGAACTCCCACGCTGTGAACCAGTCCTTTTTTACATCTTCACCTGTGTCTCTTTTGATACTAAATAAAATTATCTTTCTTTGCTTGCAGGAACATCCCGTTTGTAGTTTCATCCTAGTCTAATCCCAACAAACAAGTTTTTTTTCCAGGGATAAAAAACCAGAACTGATGCCATCAGGAGTTCCAGCTGTGTACCACATGCTACTGATCACAGCCAGGACCATCTCATCTCCACAGAGCAATGAACATGTGCTCTCTGAGGCTCTGGGATTCCAGACACACAGTAGTAACTGACTCCCAGGAACTTTATCCTCATGCAGTGGTGTTCCTACACACACACACACACACACACACACACACACACAGAGAGAGAGAGAGAGAGAGAGAGAGAGAGAGAGAGAGAGAGAGAGAGAGAGAGAGAGTGAACCCACTGACATCTGGAGACAGAACTCTGGAAAAAGAACAAAAGAAGCAGGGAAGGGTAAAAGAGATCAAGAATGTTCAAATGACAAATACATGAAATGATTTACTAGTTATTTGTCACATAAATCTCAACTGAACCCCTTGTGATCTTAAAATATAGATCTATAAAATACAGAACTCAATAAAGCAAGCAAATATTAAACATGCCAAAATGTCAGCAAACTTTACATTTTAAGTCTTGTATTGCACTGCTCACTATACCCAGATGGGGGCGGTGTTGGCTTCTTCATAGATGTAGATCTTGTCGAACTACTCAGCGACGGCTCGTTCTCCACTCAGGCCAAAACAGTAATCTCTAAGGCAACAAACCGAAGCAGTATAGACAGCACATAAATGCTCATGCCTTTATTTAACCCTCTATTTTTATCCGTCATTTGTAATTGCATTTTATGTCTACAAACACAACCAAACAGTCCCATGGCTGATGCCTACATGTCTGATAGGGATGTAGTGCACTCTTTGTGTGCTTGCCTGGATAAACAAAACAATAGGTCATTCTAAAGAAGGCATTCATTCTAAAGATGTCAACAAACATCCTGAAGATATTATTAAAGGCCCAGATACTGGATCACTGGCTGGTAACAATAACAACAATCTGTAGTCTCCCCCTTTGTGTCTATTGTGATGGTCTGGGGTTATCCATGACAACATTTCCCTTATCACTATATAATGGGCACATAATAACACCTTCATGCTCCTCACCCAGTTCAATTGGTGCTTAGATTTATTCTGTGTGTGATCAATAGAAAAGAATCTTGTAAAACAAACTCTACAACAAAATTTAAATCTACTGATGAATGAATACAAGACAGTTTCCAAAAACATTGGGATGCTGTGTAAAATGTAAATAAAAATAGAATGCAATGATATGCAAATATTTAAAACCCTGCATCTAATTGGAAATGTTACAAAGAAGCTGATATCAAAGGTTAAAACAGATTTTTTTATTTGACTTTTTTTAGATGTGTCCTCCGGGCCTCATAGTCTGGGTTAAAGAGGGGATGCACCATTCAGCATGGGTGACTTGCCCATCTGTGAAGGTACCATTAGTGCTGAACAACATATACAGGTTTTAGCGAAACATATGCTGCCATCCAGACAGCTTTTTCAAGGAGGGCCTTGCTTATTTCAGCAAGATAACACAAAACCACACTCTGCATGTATCACAACAGCACGGCTCTGTAGGAAAAGAATCTGGGTGCTAAACTGGCCTGTCTGCAGTCCAGACCTGTCACCGACTGAAAACAGTTGGCACATTATGAAACAAAAAATACAACAAAGGAGGTCCTGGACTGTCAAGCAGATGCAACCCTATATCAAATAAGAACAGGAAAACATTTCACTTTCAAAATTACAGAAATCGGTCCCTTCAGTTCCCAAATGCTTGTAGTGTTGTTAAGAGGAGGTGATGTAACACAGTGGTAAACATTCCGCTGTCTCCACTGAAATGTGTTGCCAGATTCAAATTCAAAATGGGCATATGCTTTTCAGTATGTCGTCTTTGTACTATTTCAAATCAGATATAGCTTTTAAATTATTTGCACGTGATCGCATTTTAGTTTTATTTCCATTTTTACAAAGCGTTTTGGCATATGGAAGAAAATGTTTTTCCAACTCAGTCACCCGAGGAGGCTGCAGACAGGGGGAAGGGGGGATATAGAAGCTAAGTATGCAGATTCAATTACGTACTCAGCAGTGATGCACTCTCTCTTCAGAGGGTCCCTGCTAACGTCACACAGTGCAGAGGAGTGTCAATGTGGTGAGAGTAACAGCTTCTCACATTAGGTCCCATAGACCAAGGCTCTTATTCAAGGTCACAGCACACAGCCCTTGAAATATTTTTTCCAACTGTATATTAAATGCACCTATTTCCTCCGTGTAAACCATTTTGCAGATTTAAATGATCTTGGCTTTAAGAAAGATATATATTTAAATATGAATTATATAGTTCTATTGGGTTTGGAATGGGTCCAAAGACTACCAGTCTTATATAAAAAACCTCCATTTTAAGAAAATTGTGAAAAACCATAAGCAAAATCGAATCTAATTAATTAAACTTTCTGCTGATGAGAGACTAAATAGATGGATGGGGATTTGCTGCTCTCTAGAACTATGCTGTGCCAGTCAGCAGACTCAAGTCAAATTAACCACAAGCAGGATAAACCGCTTAGGACTGGATAGAGCTCGCAGTATTGGTAGCCACAGGGAAAATGAACTCTGCACGACACAATTTGTAGTAAAAATCTAAAATCGGCAGATCCACTGAAAAATTATCATTGCGTGCACACATTTAGGTAAGACTGTAGCCCTTGGTGGGAGCACACATTTAATCATGATGTAAGACAGAAATTACATACGGTTTAATAATGAGCACTGATTTAATTGCAATAGTTTTAAAAAGCTCTTAAATGTCATGCTTAGCCCTGGCACCCGGTAGTTCATCTTGTTTACGGCTCCGTCCGAAATGGCGTACTTCCCTCCTATACAGTATGCCAAAGCAGTACACAATAAAGGGTAGTATGTTAGAATACATAGTATGCATTAAACAGTAAGAGAAAAGTACCCGGATGGCTTACTGAATCGCCATTTTGAAGTATGTGATTACAGCACACTGTCCTATTCCATGATTCAACTCGAGAATTTAACTATAATTGTGTGATGTCATATGTCATATGTCATAGGTAAAATGGCGGACGTAGTATGTACAAGGTTGTATGCATACTACCCAGCCACCTACTGAAAGAACATACTGCTTTAACGGTTGAGTAGAATGTACTGCATCGAAATGTTGTGCGTACTCAGATTGAGCCCACGTTTCAGTTTTCCTCATGTGTTTCTTGGCCACGCCGCCAGGCATGGTCTCCATAGCTGCTCCGAGTTACTTCGGGCTATGTATGTGTATTAAACGCAGGAGTGTGTAGTTTCCCCTCGGATTTCATTGTTTAAATGTCAAGGTTTAAGAGATAATGTTTGAGATATCTTGTTTAGGGTTCATTGTTTAGGATATCTTATTTAAGAGATAGTGTTAAAGAATCATTGTTTAAGAGTCAGTGTTTAATAGTCAGTGTTAATTGAAGAGTCTATATTTATGGTGTTTTACTGTTTTGCTTGAGAGTTAGTTGTGTATGCATGGGTGAGTTTGAATATTTTCATGTATACATGTAAGCATAGTCTTGTATGTTTGGTTTAGTCTTCTGTGTCGCATCTCTGTAGTATTTCCTGGTTTCTCTTCCCCATGAAGACCAAACCAGCCTGCCTAAATGACTACCACCCTGTAGCTCTGCCCTACAGTATGTTACGATTAATTCCACATCTCTAAAGACCTGACATGGACCACACACATCTCTACCCTAGTGCAGACAGCATTGCTTACATCACTTCAGACAACTGTGAAGGTCTCTGAAGCACTTCAGAACACCACCTTCATTGCAGTAGTAGGGTCTGTTCTTTCTGGCAGCATCACTACGTGACATGATGACAGCACCAGGACTAGACGGCCTCCAGAGAGTGACCCTATGGGCTGAGAACATCAACAGGACAACAGCACTTGGACTAAAGGGCACCTGCTTCAGGAAGCGCAGGGGATCAGCTAATCGGCTTATCAAGGACATTCCCCACCCAAACCACTATCTGTTCCAGTGGTTACCCTCTGGGACATGTCTCCACTCTATCAGGGCCAGGAATGAGTTTAAGAAGGAGCTTCTTCCCCCAGAATATACTAACACCTTAAACAACAACATTCTTTCTGTGAGGCACACATACACACACACACACACACACACACACACACACACACACACACACACACACACACACACACACACACACACACACACACACACACACACACTCTTGCACGTGTGCACTAAAACACTTTGTAAGTTGCTCTGGATAAGATTTTCTCTCTACCAATCCCCTTTCCATTTCTTGTATAAATTATACATGATGTAAGCAACTGCATAACCTGAAATCTAGCAATAACAGATCAGAAATACCTAAAGGGTAGAGAAGTGTAGCTTCTTTGATGCACTTCTTGTGCATGTTTATTGATCTCCCCTCCTCTTATTGAACCATCTGCTACTGGTTGGAGTTTTTAAGATTCTCTCCCAAAGCTCACTCATAACCGCTAGATCTGATAGCAGGGTTAATTGTTAAAGGCATTTAAGGAAAATGGCTTGCTTGTCCACCATGCTACTCAGAAACACATCACATTAATTAGCTAAGGGACCTGAGGGTTTAAGTAAGGCATTTCAAGAGAAGAAAAACATTAGGTCTATGCTGCTCAATTTCAGAGCCAAGCATTTAAACAACATCATGGGGGGTGGGGGTGTGTGTGTGTGGGGGCGGGGGGGGGGGGGGGGGAATAGAGGCGCATTCCTAGTTATGCTTCCAATTTCAAGAATAACGTAGCCAAGATATGGAGTGCTTCTCATATTTCACTTTAGATGCTGATGGATCTCCGTATGAAACCTTCTGTCCTCTATATATCAGTGAGTCGATGCCGCTTCTTCACTCAGTGATCCAGGTTTTAAAGCAAAGACATAGAACTGTTATTCGGTCTGGATAAGTGTTGTCAGCTGATAGTAAGAAGAGGAATTAGGAGGAATAGAATTGAACTGCCACAAGTCCATATAACAGACAAGGAGGACACACACACACACACACACACACACACAGACACACACACAAGCACACGTTACAATAATAAGGTCAAAGTCATAATCATGTATAACATGCCAGCCATCAGGCACAGAATTACAGAAGACACAATAAACTAGTGGAGAGAAGAGTTGGTCCTAACTTCAAAACCAGAAAACTCCTCACAATGCATGGGGCATGACACCCAAGATTCATCACACCAGCCAGAAGGAGATGGGGAGGGCCTTATATTATCCACTGTCCAGGGACAAAATACACTTACAAAATACGAATAGGTACAAAGGATAATCTGATGGAATGTTTCAAACAGATGTGGGACAAATGAATCTATTTAGATTAATTTCTTTTTAGACATCTTGTGTCATAAGATAAATAATATTATTCCATTGAAAAAAAAATGTCATCATCCAAAAGATAATGCTTGAATTATTGAACCTCTAACTTGTTTGAATTTCTGAATTTCATTGGAATTTTCATCTTGTAAATGTACTTAAAACAAGAAAAAAGTCCAGATACACTTTAACAACTATTTTTTGTAAAATATTGTTTTACTACTGCTGTTAGCCATACAACCCATTTATATGTTGTATAAGATAAATGCAATATATTTTTTAATATGCAAAATTATTTCTGTTCAAGAAATAAAAGGTTAAAAAAATAAAAGGCAAAGCTGGAGTGTTGTGTTAATTGAACTGAATGTGTTTAATTAGGATTACAAAGCTTTATTCTTTAACTTTTGAATGATTTTGCTAGCTTTCCCCTTGCTTTATTGATTAATTCCTGTTCATTATAAAGGAGTCTTGAAAGAGATTAAATGAAGACAAGAAAGAAATCTCCCCAGATCTCGTATGTATCTGAAACCTAATTCTCAGTTTTAGCTTCTTTAACCTCAGAGGTATCTTGTGTCTCATTTTTGTCTAGTGCTATTCATTCATTAGATATATAATAACAGCATAGGATATATAGGATATATAAAACAGCAGTGGTAATAAATGTGGCAGTCCCAAGTGATGGAAGCAACCAAAAACAAGACATCTGAGAAGTTGAAAAATATCAGGGGAGAAAAAGAGAATCAGTACATTTAAAAACAAGGTTCCCCCAGTAGTGATAGGGGTCCTTATTGATGATTCCCCATAAAACTTGTGTTATCCTTTGTTAGTTCATCAGCATACCCTTTGGGCGGCCTGGATATTTTTGGGTGGGGGTCCCAATAACGGGTCTGACTATGTAAGTGATACCTAAGAGGAATCAGAAAATCCAGGCTTAGTGTAAAAATCAACAACACTGCTTGTTACACACCACAACCATGTCATTATGTGCACTGTCAGAAACTGACCGTTAATGAACCGGATGGAGGATAGGGTGGTAAAGGCCTCTTAGCCTCATCAGCTTGCAGTCCAGTGAAAAAAAAAACATTGTTTATAAATATGTAAATGTATAACACATACACACACACACACACACACACACACACACACACACACACACACACACACACACACACACACACACACACACACACAGAAATATGAGGCTAGTTTCCAGAGAAACTGTTAATTTGTGTCAGGCGTAGTGACAGCCAGTTTTTAGTGATTTTAGTTATCCACAGTAAGAATCAAGAGGTATGGGAGTATTAGAGAAATCACAGAAGTGTTAGGCGAAACCCTGGTGTGTATGACCCTCTAGAGAGGGATCTAATCCGAGAGCAAGTGTCGGCCACACGACTAGTATAACCACACTGACAGCTCGCTAGCTGGTTATGTGGCATGTGTACACCAGTACACACCAATATGTGAGGTGTGTGTTTCCATGTCACGGTGTCGGACAACAGGGGTGAGAAAATGTGTGTTTCTGCATGCAAATTTATCACTTGACCCAGCCTGAGACGGATAGCTAACATTCAGATAATTTACTTAAAGAATATAGGACACAGAAGTAAAGAAGTCGACAAACTGACCAGCTATGTTGCCCGGATACGCGTATGCAAATTTAGGTTGACAACCGCTAGCTAAGCTAACTGCCTACTTCATATTTAGCTGTGTAATTAGCATAGTTATATTACAGCTAACTTAGCGGGTGAAAAGAGCATGTTGTAATACTTTGCTACGATTAGTGCAGTCAATATTAGTGTTTTTTCTGCGGTCGTGACTTGTATGAGGGTTCAAAAGCTCCAACTGCCGTCTCGCTGTCGTAGGCCTCATGCCATCCTGGTGTTTTCCTGTTGCCACCAAACCGAACGGAAGGACAGAAAGCCGGGCAACACCCATAGGTCCTCCCGCGCCCTGAACCTCGGTTACAACGACCGCTGCAATCACGACACCCGGCGAACGTTGTGCTGGTGAAAATGTCAGGTAGGTGAGCAGCTAGGGTATCTACCTAGCTGTTTATTTTGGTTTGGGTGGGTAGTTGGTTAGCTGGTTATTACACACGCCTCGTCCAGTTGGTCTAGTCACTAAAGTTAACGCTGGGTGACCCGAGATGGCCAGTTGGAAACATGAGTAATACAACAATAACTAGCCGACGTTGGCTAGGTTGTTTACAAATGCAGATTGTTAATATAATCTTTAATATCATGGTGAAACAGTTGAGAACTTGTATGCAGTTTGTGCTGAAAGAAAACGAAAGCTTTTTGATGCCTCGAGCTTTGTTATTCCATCATATACCATTTCACGTATGTTGGTACCACTGTTTACAAACGCCACGGTAAGTTTATGAGGCAGAGTACTGAGATGATTCAGTGAAATACAAACAGTCAGCATATGAGACATGTCCTGTGCTGGACATGCTGGAATAAGCTGTACCTTAGAAAGCAAAAAGGTTAGATATAACACGTTTTCATTCTAACTAGTTTGGGGGCTCAAACATTGCCATGGAAAGTGCTGGCTGGACTTTCTAAAACTATAACAAACTCTGAAGTTGTAAATCGTACTATGTGGGCCGCAGTTCAAAACTAATGCAGCAATGTAGTTACCTTATTTTAGTTTCGTATCCTGACACCATTGTTACCCTCTCAGGCTGGATAGAGAATTGTCAGTGGAAGGAACACATGTAAACATTTATGAAGCATTTTGTTTTGAAGTTTTTTTATTTATTTTTATTTTTTTATAAAGCTTTTTCTCCTTAATAGTCTCTCTGCATCTTGGCACTGCTTTGTGTCCTAGCACTGTGGATTTGTGGCCCCTAATCCATTCATTAACAAGCATCTCGCTAACACAATGCCATTCACTGTCCCACCTCTCTTATTGTCTGCCTAAGCAGGGAGGGAGGGAGAGAGGGAGGGAGAGGGTGAGGGAGAATAAGAGGGATGACAGGGCTTGCTTATCCATGCTCTCTCTATGGTTTAGAGCTCTGACAGAGAGCTGACCTGCTTTCAGAGGAAACGGAGCATCGAACTGGAAAGTTTCAGGATTACGCGCTCATGCAAAAGTGACTTCAACGGGAACTTCTGATAAGATTGCACATTTCGGAGGGACTTTATCCAGCATTTGCTATTGATCTACATGTCCGCTATTAAAAGCCTGGTTGCTGCTTCCGAACTTTTTGTTATGCACTGGTTGTCCACTCAGAACAGTGATTAGGTAAGAACAGGCTTGTCAGTGAATCTGGTGAGTTGTAGTTGGGTTTGATGGTTGTCTGTGCCCCTCTTAACTCCCCCCCCCCCCCCCCCCCATTTTTGTGTGTTCAGTAGTAATATTTGAATACTAGCAGTTTCCCTAGTGCCATTCTTGTCATTCTTTTTTTAGGAACAATAACGTACAATTTTATTGTCAAATTGGGTTTCTTTTAAGCAGCTCCCTATAAAATATCATGTAAGTCATGTAAGGATGACTTGGTCTATATTTGCAATGAGTTAAAAAGGAAATCCTAATGTTGGCATCCGTGTGGTTTAAGTGTCTGCGTATGAGCGTGAAAGCCGTAATGCCCGTACCCACGGCAGCTCCGGAGGCCCATGCCCCTCGCAGGCTGGCACTGGACTGTCAGACCCTGCTGGACCATCGCCAGGCCCGTGGTAAGAGCTCCCATCTCTGCCTGAGCTCCATTGTTCTCCATTCATCCTTGACTGGGATGCCGCTAGAATATGCCACAGATCCCCAGGCCAGAAATCGTATCATTTCTAAGTGTTCATGATTATTTCTTTTCTATCCAAGAATGCACCCTGGTCATTTTTCTATGCGCATTTTATGAACATGGCTGACATAGTTGGAGTTTCATCGGTAAGGCATGTAATTCTGCTATTTGAGGAGGTTTTTTTTTTCCCTCAGCTCATGCTTAGAAAAAAAGCAGAAATGACTTTTGTTGTTATGACTGATTCATGACACCGATTAATGCCTTACAAACTGCACAAATATGAATTGTACTGGATAAAGCCAGCGTCAGCCTCTTTCCAAGGTAATATGTAAGCTGATCACATTCTGAAGTGACTAGCTGACCTAAATGTTTTTAGAGATTTTTTTATCTTTCAAATTCAATTTTTACGTCTTCATGAATGTCTACTAATCAAGGGCAATTTAAATGTTACTACATTGTAGGGAAGACCTTGTTAAACTAGGTAGGTTATTGTTTAATGCATCAATAGCATAGAACTAAGGATGGAGCTGTCATATAATTCTGAGCTGTATTACATGGCCATTGCAGAAATGAGAAAACAAGCATGGAGGAATTTACTGAAGGAATTCTGGGTGTTGTACAGTTGGTTTGTGTATAAGACAGAGAGCTGCTGCTGTTTGCTATGTTGTATAGGAAGAAGTGCATGAGAGAGAGGGAGACTGTGTGTGTGTGTGTGTGTGTGTGTGTGTGTGTGTGTGTGTGTGTGTGTGTGTGTGTGTGTGTGTGTGTGGGTGGGCTCGTGTGCATGTAAAACACTGCATCGCAAGGAGGTTTAAGAGACGAAGAGACTGGGAGAGAGAACAGGGAGAAGTAGAATTGGGCAGGACATGGAGAAGCAGCCCGAGACAGAAAGGGGGCAGGCAAGAGGTGAAGCCGAACATAACTGGGAGAGCTTCACGGAGCTTCTGCCTCTCTGAAATGAATGAGCACACTCGCTCCTTCCCCCCTCCTCCCCCCCTCCCTCCTTCCCCCGTGAGAGCTGATTGGTGCACCGGAGGTGTGTGCTCAGACGTAGAAGATCGGCATTATTTCTAAGAGACCGAGTGCTGGATGGCGCAGTCGGGGGGGGGAAGCCAAGGTCATCGTATCGTGCCTCTCCCCTTCTGCACACGTTTTGAGTGCGTGAGCTCGAGGCTCCAAAGGACGCCGTTCGTTTGTTTGTTTGCGTGTGCACGCCGACGTTTCGGACTGCATGTGTAGCTGAACGTCAACGTAGCAGCATCAGAGTAGCTGCGTGCCGGAGCTGAGAGGGAGAGCGTCTTTACTGTGGTTTCTATCCATGTACGGTAAGGACCGCAGAAAGTATATGTGATTGTGTGTGTTTTTGTGTGTGTGTGTGTGTGTGTGTGTGGAGAGGAAGGGGACTGTGTAACATGTATCTGTATGTAAAATCTGAGAATTTCCTAGACTGCATGCTGTTTGCACTTGCGTCTGTCTCCTGGTACTCTCCCGATCGTGAGTGTCCTTCACGCGCCGAGCGCACGCAGCAGAGCCTGGTGTTTAAAGCACTGCAATCGAGCTACTTTATGGGCAGTAGTTTAATGTCTTTGGTCCAGCATATACTGGGGGTGTAGAAAGCGCTCTTGGCCTCTCCGTGTGACATCTGACCTGAGGTCAGTCGAAATGATTTTTCTGTGTATGAGATGTTGGTGTAAGTCCATCTCGTTCTACATAAGGGTATGTCGAGCCTAACTTTTGGTTTGACGCGGGTTTGGTCAAGTATCGGCCTGACCCTGTGGGTGGGTGTCAACTGATTTAACTGAGCCTCCTGTGTTGTAGCGTTTATACAAAGACACTTGCATTCGGTTCAGAAACAATCTTGGTACACCAGCTGTGATATAGCTGTACTCCTGGAGCCTGCCACAGTTCCCATACATTATTACCCTCGGATGTGGTATTTTAAGCGCCGTTGTGTGCTTTGAAACTGAGTGCCTTGTCCAAAGTTCCCAGCGTGGTTTCGTGCAGAAGTGTCGCGGTGCACAGCAGTGCCTTCTTCTATTCTTACTTGTTGGCAGACTCACGAGATTGTTTATGATCACGTGAGAGAGGCCGAGTCTCTGATCAGGTTTCTGATGTGTCCAGCTCAGACGAATTAGTATCTTGGCATTGTCGTCCTGTTAGTCTATTCTGTGTTTTAAATTATGCAGTGGTCACTGCTCCAGCCTCCGAATACTGTGCGGATGTGTGCACGTGTTATCAAAATAAATAAATGGTATAGGTGGCATTGTGCCATTCGGTGGGGCATTTTTACAGCTACTGTCAAGTCTCGGCATTCAATTTTATTTCTAATTCAGAAATTACCCCAATCCCAGGAACATGCCACCACAATGCTGCACTGCTTTATTTATGACCCATGAAGCACTGGACAGGGTAATTGGTTATAAAGCCTCAGTGACCGGTGCAGACCTGTGTGTGAGAGGACGTGAAAGTGATGTCACTCAATCTGCCTCTGCTCATCTCTCCTTTAATGTAAGAATAGCAGAACGTGGCCCCTGGCAGCCTGTTATGTAACAGACTGAAGGGCAGAATTCTTCTTTCTCGTCTTCCTTCTTCCTCTTTCACTCTCCTGATAGGGGTCCCGTTTGGGTCGATGTCTTAAGCCTGTGCATTCTGGGTGTGCTTTAAATGCATGCGTTTGTGCATTACAAGAAAACAACAACAGCTGATATATGTGCTTTTCATACGTTTACAGGCTTGCTGTAGACGATGTTGCTTGGTGATGTTCCTCTATAGGCGTCACAGCGTAGCAGCGTAATGGCCTGTTGTCTCAGTCGCAGTGAGACTTAAAATAAGCAACAACAGAAGTGTTATGTAACACCAGGTGAGAGTGGGAGAGAGAACACCGTGACTTTGCAACAATACAGAAGTCTCACTAATCGAGCAGCCCTCAGGCCATAATCAAGCTTCTTACCAGAGGTATTTCCGCATTCCACATTTCACGAGGTAACAGATGACTCCGATACACCAAACTCTATAATAGCCAACAATGACTGGAATCTCCTGACGGACAACAAAGCTAATATGCAGGGCGGCGATTGTTTTGCTAGTTTTAAGTAGCTGTGATGTCTGTAGTCCGTGTGCTGCTGGCTGAGCCCATAGACTTCCTGGTCCTTATCCTGACCTGCCTGGCCTCTGTGCTGACTCCTGGCTGTGGGCTCCACGCATGGCCATGTGAACCAGCCCATCAGCCCCTGGGGGAGTGAGGATGGAAATAATTGGCATTTACTTTAAAGAAGCCTGCAGAACAGGCGAGCGAAAGTGCCAGAGGAAGAAAATGATCCGTAGACGTGTTGACCAATTTGAACATATTGCAGATGAGGTGGAATTGCTGAGTGTGGTGAAGGCCTAGGGCGGCAGCCACACCCAGTCTTGAACCTTCCCGGATGGTGAACGTGTGCCAGAAGCCCGAAGCTTCGGCTCCTTGGCACAGCTTCCAGGAACGTACCACCCTCTGATTCAGGGAATGTACCCCTGCACTTTCCCAGTGTTCCTCACACATCCACCGTCCACCCAGGATCACGCCCTTGCCTCAGACCAAGGGTGCATGCTGGGCTTCTCACCATCTCCTCACAGCACGGGGCACGTTCTCAGTCGCGCCACGATACGATCCCGTTTTTGACACCATTTCTGATGAAGGCTGAGCGCACCATCCACCAGGCCTTCCAGGTGGCCAACGTGTCCTCTGACCACCAGATCAAAGAGCCAGTTCTCCGATGGAGCAGCCAGAAAGCGCGTCTAACGTCCTGTGTGAATCCATCACACTACCCTCTCTTCCAAAGGGTGACCGTCTCCGTCACACTCGAAAAACGGTGCTATCGTTCACAAATCTCAAATAAACATTCAGCTATTTACTAGCACTGAAAAGGAGTTGATCATTTTGCGCAAGTGTTCATCGTTTAAAATAATGCTCAGGTTGTGCTGAAGGTGATGTTCAGTTCAGCATTAGTTATAGCTCACGGTGGACTTCATGTAGCCTTCATTCTAGTTCCCATTCCCTCTCCCTCATGTATTGCTTTCCCGCACTATCCGTCTCTTATTGCACGGCTCTCTTTAGAGCGTAGACGTGTAGTTGAATGGATTGATTTCCCATAATTCGCCCTGGTGACACCGATGGCGGTCAGCACTCGCAGTGCGGTCGGCGTTCCTGTCCTGACAGCAGGAGCAGGCCCCTCCTCTCCTCGGCATGGCCAGAGAGGGGCCGACCGAGCCCTGGGGAGGATAGGGGACGTGAGCATGGACCCCCCCCCCCCCCCCCCCAATGGCAATGGCCTGGTCCTGCGCAAGTTCCACGACCCAATGTCACGCCCACACACTGTTCAGATTAACGCTGCGATCAATATGTTTTCAGAGCTCAGCAGTACAGAAGTTAAGTAAGCAGTAACGCGCATTAGGGTGATGGGTGTGCTGGCCCTCCCCTCCAGGGAGTTACGCATCACAAACCTCAAGGCAGAACCACTAAGTAAAATGGAGTCACTGGGGCAATCGGGGAAAGAGGATCAGAATAACGCCTTGGCTGGGTGAAGGATGGATGAAGGATTCATTAAAATGAATGAATTGCCATTGTCACGTCTATGATGAGCTTAATATCCCAAAATTAGACTTTGAACTAAATGAAATTCAGTGATGACAGCAAAGAGATACACATTGATGTGAAACATTAGATATTAAATCTATTACATTTTGTGTAACATAATTCTAATCTTCATCTTCTCTTTTATTTATTTAGTGCATAGCATTGCTCAGTGTTGCAATGATGGTGAAATATGTTGCGATGATGCAATGATCGTGAATGTGAAATATCACATTATCCATATATGTTTATTTGATATTAAGATCCCCAAAGTTTATTTCTCATTAGTAAATGCACTCCAGATGATAGCACTGGAGGTATCTGTGTGATTAAGATAAAGAAAATCAAAAAAGCGCACAGGAGTTTGGAGTGAATTGGATTGCCTAAAGATCCATTTTTATATACTTCAAATGTCTTGCTTAATGGCTTTCAAATGAAACATGAGCAGTCTCCAGTGAGTGCATAGCATATGGTCTTATACGTTTTGTAGGTTTTCACGTATGAATATTAGGCCTTGTATAGCAGAAATATCTTAAATAGTTTCTAATCTCTTTTAATATAATATAAGCTATAACATGAGTGACTATGAGCTTTATGCGATATACTATGCAAAACATTGCTGGCTGTAGGAAAATGAACGAGAGAGGAAGCTCCTCGGGCCTATAATGTCCTTGTTATTTGTAGAGTCTCGTCATGTTTTGCATGGTGTACATCACAGCCAGTCGGAACACATGACTAAGCTGTGTCGGGTTCAGTCTCTGTGAGTAGGCAGAGGACTCTTCTGGACCGTCCATGCGTGTGGAGTGCCCACTCAACACGTGTCCCATGCACACGTGAAACCTTGATATACCCGACAGCCAGTTCAAAGGTCGGAGGACGCGTCCCTCCCACGTGCTCTGAGCCAAATGGAGGTCTGGAGTTTTCGTTTGTTCTCCCATGTTTCATTAAACTCACCTCTTTTTTCCTCTCTATTCTGCCTGTGAGACTTGATTGCAATATGCGGTTAATTGGGTCTCTGTTGCTGAAGTGATTGTAATGGTAAGAGGTAGATGACGATGATGAGGAAGATGATGATGTACAGGAAACACTGGCATTGCGTGCCCTTCTGTGTCACCCCTCCCAGTTAGACAGGAGACTGATTCACAGCTTCACTGACTCACAGGTCTGCAGGACCCAGACTTTGGGCTCTGTAATTTAAATACACCTGGTGTAGGAGATGGATGTAGCAGTCAACACGGGCTTTTTCCTGAAACCGTGAGGGTTTTTTTTTCCAGCTACCTCATCTGTGAAGCTGTTTACCGCTAAATAAATACCTCTAGAAAATACTGTGGCCTCATAAGGGAAGGCTTAGGAGCATTAGTGGAATGTCCAGACGGGAGCTGTTTCCACGTATAACATTTTAGTGAGCCCTGTTGAAATCTAATACTGTTGCAGTCTAATCGAAGTAAATGGCCCAGGATCTGTGCTCTGAGGAAAAATAAAAGCCAAAATGTGCTTGTGTGTATGAAGAAAAACTAACGTTGGTTACCATCTGGTTGAATTATTTAGTGTTTTATACCTGAAAAGATACTTGATCAATTCTGACCGTATTGCACCACAGAATTCGGAAATCAGCCTGTTTTGCAGCATCTTTTTTAGACAGGGTGGTGTACCGGGACAGAGTTCTGTATCAGAGTGCATATGGAGTGCTAAAGTAGGTGAGCGAAACACAGGGGACTGAGTGAGGTGGGGAAAGGGGAACTCTCGTCTTTGCTGTTAAAATGGAACAGCGGAAGAGAACTCGGACCGTATGAACACATTTGTGCAGAACAGTTCAAGATGCTCACTCCAGATTGGAGATTTCTCCCTAATAACATAGATTACAGCCCACAAGTCAATACCCAGCAGTAGACAGTGCAGTCTGTCACATTCAAAATTCTATTTAGTCCTATTTATTAATTTCTTACCCTGAAGTTACTCTGTAGACAATTAAATATCTTAAAATTCTGATATTTATATATTATATATATTAATTGTTTTATTCTCATATTTATCTGTGTTTTAGGCCAGTCTGTTGGTGACAGAATGGTTTGTATTGTGGAAGTTTACAGTTCTACTTTTAGTCTGTCCAGTGGGACACACCTGAATCATCACTGCTGTGGCCCCGCAGCCAATCAGACTCGAGCGCTCTTACTGCATGTTGGCAGGGGGTTGTGTGGCACAGCGGGGACAGGGACTCGCATGTTGCACGACTTTACCTCAAGGTCATGTGAGAATGAGACGGGCCAAGCCTGTGCTGCCATATCCTTCCTGCGTTCTTTCTGACCTGTTAAGTCCGACGGTACCGTGTCATCAAACATCTGTACACGGATGCCCTTTGTTCTGACGCTAGTTGGTGATGACAAACTCTTCGTATCACCCGATGACCTTCAAGAGTAATTTAAAAAATGAAACACACTGACTGAGCTCCAAATATGAATGCTTTATTGTAGTATTCGGGGTTCGTGGAGTTCTTGTTGTGCTACAGTGTAGTTTTATTTTTAGCTCATAATCCATTAAAGGTATTTTTGCCCAGGGTTTTGTAATTAATATGTTTTTTCCAGGCTGCATTGTTTTCTCATTTTTGTCTCTCTTCTCCTCCTCCCCCATATCCATCTCTTTCTGTCTCTTCTCTCAGGAGTGTGCGGTTGTTGCTGTGGGGCTTTCCGGCCCCGTTACAAAAGGCTTGTGGACAACATTTTCCCAGAAGACCCAGAGGTGAGGGATGATGTCTCTCCTTCAGCATCTCATATCTTACTCCTGTTTCTCACCAGCCGTGTCTGTATGTGTCTGTTCTACCAAACCAGATATTCCTACGTGCACCCAGATATACTTTGTGCATAATTATTTATGTAATTCTGAGCAAATTTCCCAGACTCAGGTTAAGCCTAAGTCTAGACTGAAAATTCACTACTGAATTTAGTCCCAACTCTAGGTTTAATCTTCATCTGGGGAACCAGCCCAAGTATAGGCAGTTTTACTAGGTGTGTGAAATGCTCATAATTTTGCCGTGTAGATGTCCAGGGGTAATGGATGTCTGCTGTATCAGACACATGTAAGCCACTCCACTACAGTATGTTGTAGAATTGGGTGGCCTGTAATATAGGTTAAAACAGCATGCCCGGAGCCAAGGTAATCCCTTTGGCAGTGAAAGTGCTTTCATTTCCTGACATTACTGATGCACACCAGGGAGTGAGAGTATTTCTGCTGTTTGGCTAAGCCACTGAAGCACTGAGATGAGTTTCAGTGTTATATATACGTACATTTCTGTGTTTAAAATTCATATAAGACACTATTGACTGGTATTATTTACTAAAAAGACAACATTTTGAGTGTCATAATTGAATAAAAACGTTCAGCAACTTCAGTGTATTTTTGGTTCTGAAAGAAACTTTTGACTAGGACAGGATTCTTCCTGGGTCCAGGACTGGAGAGAAAAATGGTGTAGTTTTACTAAACATCCTCATGGGGTCTGCTGGGTTCATGTTCAGTGATTGTACCTATGTTAGAGTGTGTGTGTGTGTGTGTGTGTTGTGTATACGGGGGAGGTCTTTGCCCTATGTAAAGGTTGCCAGAGGTCCCCATGAGCTGAGGAACGAACACAAATTAGATTTGTGCATTAATAACATATTCTTAAATATATATGAATATATTACTGAAAAGCTTGTTATCTGCTACTGTAGCAGTTCTGTTTAATAATCGTATTGCGGCACAACCCACTGGTCTGTTCTGTACTTTTACGTAATGATGCACATGCAGACCTATTGCAGGAAGGAGGCGATAGCTACAGTGTGGACAGAATGTGTCTCAAAGTGATTTTCTGAGTGTTTAGAGAGAAAATCGAAAGAAAACAAGGATGCGAATGGACCAGAGAAACACCAAAACTGAGAGGAAATCAGAAACTGTCACGGCACTCCCGAAATGGACTATTTTTCCGCTAAAACTAGAGTGCTGATGCACAAGCTCTGCAGACTGTACATAATGCTTGTGCTAATGTTTGTGTAGATTAGTGATTGGCGTTCCAACTGCTCTTAGTGACTCATATCAATCGGCTCATGGATTAGACCGGCTCACTCCTGTCTTTCATGTAGGACCCCAAATCACTAACTCCTCCTGTGTGTGTGTGTGTGTGTGTGTGTAGGACGGCTTGGTGAAAGCCAACATGGAGAAGCTGACATTCTACGCTCTGTCGGCCCCTGAGAAGCTGGACCGAATAGGCGCCTACCTGTCGGAGAGGCTCTGTCGTGACGTGGCCAGACACAGATACGGGTAGGAGGACTCAACACGTCCCTATCTGACACCCCCCCCCCCCCCCCCCCACCACAATGTCCCCCCCTCACTTGTTTCGTATATTCTCTCCCCTTTGCTTCTACCTGCGTTTCTGGTCAGTTATGTGTGCATTGCTATGGAGGCCCTGGATCAGCTGCTGATGGCATGTCACTGTCAGAGCATTAACCTGTTTGTGGAGAGCTTCCTGAAGATGGTGCGGAAGCTCCTGGAAGCTGACAAGCCCAACCTGCAGATACTGGGGACCAACTCCGTAAGTTTGTGCCACTTTGACCATTTATGCATGCCCGTACATCGGTGTAACTAGTTTTGGGTGACCACCTCAACAGGGAGATGTTTTGTGGTACATACCTTTAACGATGGCCTGTAGAGCTACAGCCATGGAGACTGGGGGTTGAGATGACGGTCTTTTTTTGGGGTATGCATGTGTGTTTTTACAAGTATTACCTTGAATGATGTCAGCCATTTTGATTTCATTTCAAAACAAAATGCATTTAGGCTGGTTTGTCAAATGTTTCTCAAGCTTATCTGAATTCTAGCTCAGGGTATTTACATGAACCAGCTAATGGAAGCAATTTGTCAAAATGACAGAGGTCAGTATCAATTTTTGACAAATGTTTTATCTATAGCGATAATAGAGATTACTATCATGTAGTGACCAGTGTTTTATCTGTAGTAGTAATAATAACAGAGGTCAGTATCAAGTATTGATACAGTATTGAAGTATTGATTATTAAGTGATTTACCTGAATTAATAATACACTTCAGTATCAAGTATTCACCACTGCAATAATTCAGGATGATATAAAGTATTCACCATTGTTTATATCGATGATGGAGGTCTATATCAAGTATTGACCAGTGTTTTATCTATAGCAGTAATAGACAGAATCAGGGGACAACTGTGTAGATGTCCAGTGATCAATAGATGATCAGTGTTTTATCTATAGTAAGAATAGAGGACAGTATCAAATATTAGCCAGTGTTTTTATCTGAAACAATAATAATAGAAGATGGTATCAAGATTTCACCAGAACTTTTATCTATATCAGCAACAGATTTTCACAGCGTTTTATTAATGGAAATGAAAGTGGTCAGTACCAAGTATTCACCAGTGTTTTTTCTTTTTAAGTAACAATAGAGGTCAATATCAAATATTCAGTGTTTTTATTATTTAAAATATTTTATAATAATAAAATGTTTCATACTTTTACATATATAATACCCAACAATCAAAGTGACCTATGTATCCACCCATCCCACACACCCACACATGGAGCATGTTCACCTATAGAGTGAAAACCAAAGTAAACAAAAAACAACAAAAATGTCACGTGCATCCGCATATCCGCATTCATTTTCAGTACGTACGCACACACACACACACACACACACACACACACACACACACACACACACATATATATATCTGTGTCAATCAGATCCAAACATTGTAATTGCAATAGTCATTGCTACAAGTAAAAGGTTTGGACACACTACAATTCAGAAAAACAGTGAAGGTATCAAAATAATGAAATAAGACATAACTATACTATGTTGAACCCAAATAGATGGTTTAATAGATGGCTGTAGATGGTTCTTCAGAGCCGCCCGTTACTGGACAGTTTGGGATGATGCTCTGGATATAAATACCTTTAAGACTATGAAGAACATACATTCAGTCAGCCGTGCCCAAACATTTGACTGATAGTGTATATAAAATAAGCAGTGTATTACAGACAATTCCTTATACTGTCTACTGTGTAGACACAAGTCAGTGTACACTGATGGTTTTTAGGCTTTTAGGCTTCCCTTTAATGTGTCAAAAGTGATTAGTGCGGGCATCCTTAGACCCTAATCCATATTCTTAAAGGTTGAGTGCTTTATATATCAGTACCTATGGATTAAACATGGTTCTAAAATAACCATAATGAAAATCCCCTCACAGATCTAAATTAGTGCTTCTAAAAGTGTTTAGTTTGCTTGTCTTATGTTTGTCTGCTCTAGTGGTAAAACAACAGAGCTGATGTTTATCTAATGATGTACATCAGGATATCAGCTTTCCAGCCTTGTATAACAAAGACCACTGAAATTGTTATACCTTAGGGGTCAGACCTAGATTAAGCTTAAACATGGATAACACATTTTCCACTATTTCCACATTTCACTATTTACACTGTAGTTTAGTCCAAAACAAGACCTATTCCATGTCAGGGAAACTAGCCCTTAAGGTTCGGTTTATATGTTGACGTGCATATGTTAATAATATACATTTCTTTCTATTAGTCTAACTAATAATGCTGGTAAGGTGAGAGCTTCTTTTCAGAGTTGTGATCATAGAGGTCAGTGTTGTTTCCTTTTAAACGGCTAGGACTCTGCCTTTGTCCTGTATCACTTGATCTTCATCTGATTATCCAAGTCTTTAAAAGGGCAGGAATGATTCGTTCATTAATTGGCTTAAGTTGAATGAAAATGTCAGCATATTAAATTTTCATTAGTAGAATTTTTTTGCTTAATTATAGCACGTAATTATAGCACTTAATGATAATGTGCAGCATAACATTTTCCCTTCATTTTAAACATCGTTTTAACAGCTTGTGTTCATCAGTCTGAAGAATTGTTCTCTCTCTCCCTCCCTCCCTCTATCCCTCTCTCACTCACTCCCTTCCACACCCACCCCTTTCTCCCACTCCACCCCACCCCTCCCCCCATCTCTTTCTGTTTCTATCCATCTGTCTTTTCCTCTGTCTCCATTTCATCAGTTTGTGAAGTTTGCCAACATCGAGGAGGACACTCCCTCGTACCACCGGAGTTATGATTTCTTTGTGTCCCGCTTCAGCGAGATGTGCCACTCCAACTACGAGGATCCAGACATCCGCACCAGGTGAGAAGCTGGATGCCTCTGCAAACACGTAGCCTCGACGTGTCACTCATAAAGAACCTGACAAAGCAATCCGCAGAGATTCCCCGAAATCCACAGTAATATATATGACGGAGGACGGTCTGGTTTTATGTCTGCTTTTGACTTCGTGAGGTTGGGTGACTTTTGGTGTGAGTCACTTCATCTGGTCCCTCACGTGTCTGTGTGTCTCTTCGCCTCAGGATCCGTATGGCTGGAATTAAAGGGCTCCAGGGAGTGGTGAGGAAGACGGTCAATGACGAACTGCAGGCGAATATCTGGGACCCTCAGCACATGGACAAGATTGTCCCCTCTCTTCTTTTCAACCTGCAGTCTGGTGAAGGCACAGAGAGGTGAGAACACCACCCCCCAACGCTGCACCCCCCCAACCATGAACTCTTGGCTTTACACTCCACACAGTTAATACGTCACGAAAGACCTCCACAGCTTTAGAGATTCAAAACTAATCTCAGTACCATTCAGAGTCACATTTTAATAGATTCTTAATGAATGTGAAAGAGCAAACACAACCTGAACATATAGTCATGTTAAAATCTTGTCCTTTGGAAATTCTTATCAGAGTAGCATAATCCGAGCAGCTTAAAGGCTGGAGTGGTTTGCCACACGACGCTGTCAGATCAACAACTTCCCACTGGTTGTGCTGTTGGCATTCTCACGCCTACAGCTGCAACTCCACTCCTGGGTGGACGCGGTACTGACACACGACACACGTTGGCCCGCCGTGATGTCCTAAACCTAGACAGGGGAAGCGTGTGAAGATTACAGAGCTGTGGAAACGGTGAATTATCGCTCTTGTAGCCTTTGCTCGTATGAGGGTGCACGCCGTAGCTATGGTGGATGTTCATTAAGCCTCGGTGCGTGGAGTGTGCCGCTAGCCACACAAGGCTTTGCCCTCCCCTGTCCTTTGTCCTGCTGTGATTCCCCGTCGATGTGACCTCAGACAGGCACAATTACAGCACGGAGAAGACTTTAATTACTCTTATCTGCTGTTTGGTATGTGCTAATTGGCTCTTACTGTAAATGGCAGGTCATTATTAACTTCCCTCGTCTCCCCGGGGGAAGAGAGGAGTGAGATCAATGCAGTGTGTTTTTACATGATTTTTATGACGTTACTTTCTGACTTTATTGGTCGCTACCAGAATTTAGTGCTACTGCTCACTTAGAGCTAAAGCAGTTGAAGTTAGATTTAATTGTCTAGCATGCCTTTTACGGCCTTTGTGTACTTTGTGACAGTATTGAATGCAGCCAACATGCCGGACGGATTATTGGAGAAACGAGACAATTAATTACATGGACTTTGAATTAGTAATTAGAAGAAAAGCTCTTGGCCTTTCCCGTCACTTTGTTTAAGGGAAATGGACGGGTTTATTTTTTTTAGACTGAAACTAAGAGTGCTGCCTCACATAAATTCAGTATTTACCATAAATGACGGATGAGGTTCATCCTAAACGACCAATGAGGTTCATCCTAAATGATGTCACCAGCAAGCTGAGATGAAGATCCACAGCTCCTCACGCATCACTTCACACGTCACTCTTTTGTTTATTTGATGCATGGCACCTTTTACCTGTATTGAGATGTCTTTTAAATTCACATTAAGTCTCATTGATGTCTGAAGAAGCAAGAAGATCAAACTGTGATTAATGGGATTCATCCTGCACAACTGACAAACCTTACTGATCGAAAGATGAGGTCCTATTATAGGCTTTATAGGCTTTAGTTTTTTTGTTTTGTTTTTTTTTTAGGTTTTTAATGGCCTCCAAGACCATGAGAAACAACAGTAGCAAAGCCATTTGGGCTTTGAACAGAAAACATAAGAGGCCTGTAAATGGACTGTGCTTGTACTGGCAGAGTGAAGACACCAGCAGGACCAGTGTCACAGTGGTGTAAATGGTGCAGTGTGAGTGGAGACACAAGCAGGACCAGTGTCACAGTGGTGTAAATGGTGCAGTGTGAGTGGAGACACAAGCAGGACCAGTGTCACAGTGGTGTAAATGGTGCAGTATGAGTGGACACACCAGTAGGACCAGTGTCACAGTGGTGTAAATGGTGCAGTGTGAGTGGAGACACCAGTAGGACCAGTGTCACAGTGGTGTAAATGGTGCAGTGTGAGCAGGACCAGTGTCACAGTGGTGTAAATGGTGCAGTGTGAGTGGAGACACCAGCAGGACCAGTGTCACAGTGGTGTAAATGGTGCAGTGTGAGTGGACACACCAGTAGGACCAGTGTCACAGTGGTGTAAATGGTGCAGTGTGAGTGGAGACACCAGTAGGACCAGTGTCACAGTGGTGTAAATGGTGCAGTGTGAGCAGGACCAGTGTCACAGTGGTGTAAATGGTGCAGTGTGAGTGGACACACCAGCAGGACCAGTATCACAGTGGTGTAAATGGTGCAGTGTGAGTGGACACACCAGCAGTACCAGTGTCACAGTGGTGTAAATGGTGCTGTGTGAGCAGGACCAGTGTCACAGTGGTGTAAATGGTGCAGTGTGAGAGGAGACACCAGCAGGACCAGTATCACAGTGGTGTAAATGGTGCAGTGTGAGTGGACACACCAGCAGTACCAGTGTCACAGTGGTGTAAATGGTGCAGTGTGAGTGGACACACCAGCAGTACCAGTGTCACAGTAGTGTAAATGGTGCAGTGTGAGTGGACACACCAGCAGTACCAGTGTCACAGTGGTGTAAATGGTGCAGTGTGAGTGGAGACACCAGCAGGACCAGTGTCACAGTGGTGTAAATGGTGCAGTGTGAGTGAAGACACTAGCAGGACCAGTGTCACAGTGGTGTAAATGGTGCAGTGTGAGTGGAGACACAAGCAGGACCAGTGTCACAGTGGTGTAAATGGTGCAGTATGAGTGGACACACCAGTAGGACCAGTGTCACAGTGGTGTAAATGGTGCAGTGTGAGTGGAGACACCAGTAGGACCAGTGTCACAGTGGTGTAAATGGTGCAGTGTGAGCAGGACCAGTGTCACAGTGGTGTAAATGGTGCAGTGTGAGTGGAGACACCAGCAGGACCAGTGTCACAGTGGTGTAAATGGTGCAGTGTGAGTGGACACACCAGTAGGACCAGTGTCACAGTGGTGTAAATGGTGCAGTGTGAGTGGAGACACCAGTAGGACCAGTGTCACAGTGGTGTAAATGGTGCAGTGTGAGCAGGACCAGTGTCACAGTGGTGTAAATGGTGCAGTGTGAGTGGACACACCAGCAGGACCAGTATCACAGTGGTGTAAATGGTGCAGTGTGAGTGGACACACCAGCAGTACCAGTGTCACAGTGGTGTAAATGGTGCTGTGTGAGCAGGACCAGTGTCACAGTGGTGTAAATGGTGCAGTGTGAGAGGAGACACCAGCAGGACCAGTATCACAGTGGTGTAAATGGTGCAGTGTGAGTGGACACACCAGCAGTACCAGTGTCACAGTGGTGTAAATGGTGCAGTGTGAGTGGACACACCAGCAGTACCAGTGTCACAGTAGTGTAAATGGTGCAGTGTGAGTGGACACACCAGCAGTACCAGTGTCACAGTGGTGTAAATGGTGCAGTGTGAGTGGACACACCAGCAGTACCAGTGTCACAGTGGTGTAAATGGTGCTGTGTGAGCAGGACCAGTGTCACAGTGGTGTAAATGGTGCAGTGTGAGAGGAGACACCAGCAGGACCAGTATCACAGTGGTGTAAATGGTGCAGTGTGAGTGGACACACCAGCAGTACCAGTGTCACAGTGGTGTAAATGGTGCAGTGTGAGTGGACACACCAGCAGTACCAGTGTCACAGTAGTGTAAATGGTGCAGTGTGAGTGGACACACCAGCAGTACCAGTGTCACAGTGGTGTAAATGGTGCAGTGTGAGTGGAGACACCAGCAGGACCAGTGTCACAGTGGTGTAAATGGTGCAGTGTGAGTGAAGACACTAGCAGGACCAGTGTCACAGTGGTGTAAATGGTGCAGTGTGAGTGGACACACCAGCAGTACCAATGTCACAGTGGTGTAAATGGTGCAGTGTGAGTGGACACACCAGCAGTACCAATGTCACAGTGGTGTAAATGGTGCAGTGTGAGTGGACACACCAGCAGTACCAGTGTCACAGTGGTGTAAATGGTGCAGTGTGAGTGGAGACACCAGCAGGACCAGTGTCACAGTGGTGTAAATGGTGCAGTGTGAGTGGACACACCAGCAGTACCAGTGTCACAGTGGTGTAAATGGTGCAGTGTGAGTGGAGACACCAGCAGGACCAGTGTCACAGTGGTGTAAATGGTGCAGTGTGAGCAGGACCAGAGTCACAGTGGTGTAAATGGTGCAGTGTGAGTGGAGACACCAGCAGTACCAGTGTCACAGTGGTGTAAATGGTGCAGTGTGAGTGGAGACACCAGCAGGACCAGTGTCACAGTGGTGTAAATGGTGCAGTGTGAGTGGAGACACCAGCAGGACCAATGTCACAGTGGTGTAAATGATGCAGTGTAAGTGGAGACACCAGTAGGACCAGTGTCACTGTGGTGTAAATGGTGCGGTGTGAGTGGAGACACCAGCAGGACCAGTGTCACAGTGGTGTAAATGGTGCGGTGGGAGTGGAGACACCAGCAGTACCAGTGTCACAGTGGTGTAAATGGTGCAGTGTGAGTGGAGACACCAGCAGGACCAGTGTCACAGTGGTGTAAATGATGCAGTGTAAGTGGAGACACCAGTAGGACCAGTGTCACTGTGGTGTAAATGGTGCAGTGTGAGTGGAGACACCAGCAGGACCAGTGTCACAGTGGTGTAAATGGTGCAGTGTGAGTGAAGACACTAGCAGGACCAGTGTCACAGTGGTGTAAATGGTGCAGTGTGAGTGGAGACACAAGCAGGACCAGTGTCACAGTGGTGTAAATGGTGCAGTATGAGTGGACACACCAGTAGGACCAGTGTCACAGTGGTGTAAATGGTGCAGTGTGAGTGGAGACACCAGTAGGACCAGTGTCACAGTGGTGTAAATGGTGCAGTGTGAGCAGGACCAGTGTCACAGTGGTGTAAATGGTGCAGTGTGAGTGGAGACACCAGCAGGACCAGTGTCACAGTGGTGTAAATGGTGCAGTGTGAGTGGACACACCAGTAGGACCAGTGTCACAGTGGTGTAAATGGTGCAGTGTGAGTGGAGACACCAGTAGGACCAGTGTCACAGTGGTGTAAATGGTGCAGTGTGAGCAGGACCAGTGTCACAGTGGTGTAAATGGTGCAGTGTGAGTGGACACACCAGCAGGACCAGTATCACAGTGGTGTAAATGGTGCAGTGTGAGTGGACACACCAGCAGTACCAGTGTCACAGTGGTGTAAATGGTGCTGTGTGAGCAGGACCAGTGTCACAGTGGTGTAAATGGTGCAGTGTGAGAGGAGACACCAGCAGGACCAGTATCACAGTGGTGTAAATGGTGCAGTGTGAGTGGACACACCAGCAGTACCAGTGTCACAGTGGTGTAAATGGTGCAGTGTGAGTGGACACACCAGCAGTACCAGTGTCACAGTAGTGTAAATGGTGCAGTGTGAGTGGACACACCAGCAGTACCAGTGTCACAGTGGTGTAAATGGTGCAGTGTGAGTGGACACACCAGCAGTACCAGTGTCACAGTGGTGTAAATGGTGCTGTGTGAGCAGGACCAGTGTCACAGTGGTGTAAATGGTGCAGTGTGAGAGGAGACACCAGCAGGACCAGTATCACAGTGGTGTAAATGGTGCAGTGTGAGTGGACACACCAGCAGTACCAGTGTCACAGTGGTGTAAATGGTGCAGTGTGAGTGGACACACCAGCAGTACCAGTGTCACAGTAGTGTAAATGGTGCAGTGTGAGTGGACACACCAGCAGTACCAGTGTCACAGTGGTGTAAATGGTGCAGTGTGAGTGGAGACACCAGCAGGACCAGTGTCACAGTGGTGTAAATGGTGCAGTGTGAGTGAAGACACTAGCAGGACCAGTGTCACAGTGGTGTAAATGGTGCAGTGTGAGTGGACACACCAGCAGTACCAATGTCACAGTGGTGTAAATGGTGCAGTGTGAGTGGACACACCAGCAGTACCAATGTCACAGTGGTGTAAATGGTGCAGTGTGAGTGGACACACCAGCAGTACCAGTGTCACAGTGGTGTAAATGGTGCAGTGTGAGTGGAGACACCAGCAGGACCAGTGTCACAGTGGTGTAAATGGTGCAGTGTGAGTGGACACACCAGCAGTACCAGTGTCACAGTGGTGTAAATGGTGCAGTGTGTGGACACACCAGCAGTACCAGTGTCACAGTGGTGTAAATGGTGCAGTGTGAGTGGAGACACCAGCAGGACCAGTGTCACAGTGGTGTAAATGGTGCAGTGTGAGCAGGACCAGAGTCACAGTGGTGTAAATGGTGCAGTGTGAGTGGAGACACCAGCAGTACCAGTGTCACAGTGGTGTAAATGGTGCAGTGTGAGTGGAGACACCAGCAGGACCAGTGTCACAGTGGTGTAAATGGTGCAGTGTGAGTGGAGACACCAGCAGGACCAATGTCACAGTGGTGTAAATGATGCAGTGTAAGTGGAGACACCAGTAGGACCAGTGTCACTGTGGTGTAAATGGTGCGGTGTGAGTGGAGACACCAGCAGGACCAGTGTCACAGTGGTGTAAATGGTGCGGTGGGAGTGGAGACACCAGCAGTACCAGTGTCACAGTGGTGTAAATGGTGCAGTGTGAGTGGAGACACCAGCAGGACCAGTGTCACAGTGGTGTAAATGGTGCAGTGTGAGTGAAGACACCAGCAGGACCAGTGTCACAGTGGTGTAAATGGTGCAGTGTGAGTGGACACACTAGCAGGACCAGTGTCACAGTGGTGTAAATGGTGCAGTGTGAGTGGAGACACCAGCAGGACCAGTGTCACAGTGGTGTAAATGGTGCAGTGTGAGTGAAGACACCAGCAGGACCAGTGTCACAGTGGTGTAAATGGTGCAGTGTGAGTGGACACACTAGCAGGACCAGTGTCACAGTGGTGTAAATGGTGCAGTGTGAGTGGAGACACCAGCAGGACCAGTGTCACAGTGGTGTAAATGGTGCAGTGTGAGTGGAGACACCAGCAGGACCAGTGTCACAGTGGTGTAAATGGTGCAGTGTGAGTGGACACACTAGCAGGACCAGTGTCACAGTGGTGTAAATGGTGCAGTGTGAGCAGGACCAGTGTCACAGTGGTGTAAATGGTGCAGTGTGAGTGGAGACACCAGCAGGACCAGTGTCACAGTGGTGTAAATGGTGCAGTGTGAGTGGACACACCAGTAGGACCAGTGTCACAGTGGTGTAAATGGTGCAGTGTGAGTGGAGACACCAGTAGGACCAGTGTCACAGTGGTGTAAATGGTGCAGTGTGAGCAGGACCAGTGTCACAGTGGAGTAAATGGTGCAGTGTGAGTGGAGACACCAGCAGGACCAGTGTCACAGTGGTGTAAATGGTGCAGTGTGAGTGGAGACACCAGCAGGACCAATGTCACAGTGGTGTAAATGGTGCAGTGTGAGTGGAGACACCAGCAGGACCAATGTCACAGTGGTGTAAATGGTGCAGTGTGAGTGGAGACACCAGCAGGACCAGTGCCACAGTGGTGTAAATGGTGCAGTGTGAGTGGAGACACCAGCAGGACCAGTGTCACAGTGGTGTAAATGGTGCAGTGTGAGTGGAGACACCAGCAGGACCAGTGTCACAGTGGTGTAAATGGTGCAGTGTGAGTGGACACATCAGCAGTACCAGTGTCACAGTGGTGTAAATGGTGCAGTGTGAGCAGGACCAGTGTCACAGTGGTGTAAATGGTGCAGTGTGAGTGGAGACACCAGCAGGACCAGTGTCACAGTGGTGTAAATGGTGCAGTGTGAGTGGAGACACCAGCAGGACCAATGTCACAGTGGTGTAAATGGTGCAGTGTGAGTGGAGACACCAGCAGGACCAGTGTCATAGTGGTGTAAATGGTGCAGTGTGAGTGAAGACACCAGCAGGACCAGTGTCACAGTGGTGTAAATGGTGCAGTGTGAGTGGACACACTAGCAGGACCAGTGTCACAGTGGTGTAAATGGTGCAGTGTGAGTGGAGACACCAGCAGGACCAGTGTCACAGTGGTGTAAATGGTGCAGTGTGAGTGGAGACACCAGCAGGACCAGTGTCACAGTGGTGTAAATGATGCAGTGTGAGTGCAGGAAGAGGTGTGAGCGGGGACAAGAATAGTGTGATGAATAAATGATGACCCATTCAGATTCACACACACAGCCAGACACACACGCACACCAAATGCACACATGGGCACATGTACACACAAATGCATGCACTAACACACACACACACACACACACACACACATACACACACACACACACACACACACACACACACACACCGACAGACAGACACACACACAAACAAATACAGGAAAGCTCTGTTATTCATGAGATTTAGTTGAGCCCCCAACTACTGTCGTGGCAATTTGAATGACATGGTAGAAACTCTTTAATCACAGGGGCTTGGAATGCTTCTCTCCTTTCAGTGTGTTATACGTTTCAGTGTGTATAGGATTTGAATTATTATTATTATTATCATCATTATTATGTTTAATTTTTTCATATAAAATGTGTAAAGGCTAGTAAAATGAAGAACCAATATTCAACCATAATTTTTTACTCTCTTGCCCTCCCTGTACTTGTGTGTGTGTGTGTGTGTGTGTGTGTGTGTGTGTGTGTGTGTGTGCGCACGTGTTTGTGTGTGTGTTTGTGCGTGTGTGTGGGTGTGTGTGACAGTCGCTCCCCCTCTCCGCTGCAGGCCAGTGAGAAGGAGAAGGAGAGCCCAGCTGAACTGACCGAGCGCTGTTTCCGTGAACTCCTGGGCCGTGCTGCCTACGGCAACATCAAGAACGCAGTCACGCCCGTCCTCATGTAAGATCCCTACGCCGTCCCACCAGCCTGTCCCTCATGCCCTGACCCCCCCCATCAGGTCCGACTGTCCTGTCATGTGCGTAGACCATCTGCGCTGGACTTATCGCTGTAATTCCGGTGTTCTTCATTCCTAAACACTTTGTTAATCAACGGTTGATGTTTGTTCCTGCTGCAGCCATTTTGTGTCCCCAGTCGCTGGGCTGATTTTTCCCTCTCTCCGTCTGCTTCTCCTTAGGCACCTGGATAATCACTCTCTGTGGGAGGGGAAGACGTTTGCGGTGCGCTGCTTTAAGATCATCATGTACTCCATTCAGGTGAGGCCTCCCGCCTCCACGGGCTCATCCATCAGTCCCCATTTCTGCTTTCTGATGATTGCCTCAAGAAATGAGTCCAAATCATTTGTCCTGTGAACTTTGTTTGACCTGATAATACTCGCACTGTCTATTTTCCCAGATTACTGGCTTCAAGGCTTGACATTCACACAGACTTATAATCTTCTCCCTCTCTCCCTCCCTCTCTCCCTTTCTCTCCTTCCTTCTTTCTCCTTCTTTCTCCTTCTTTCTCTTTCTCTCTCTTTCTCTCTCTCTCTCTCTCTCTCTCTCTCTCTCTCTCTCTCTCTCTCTCTCTCTCTCTCTCTCTCTCTCTCTCTCTCTCTCTGTGTGTGTTCAGTCCCAGCACTCTCACCTGGTTATCCAGCAGCTCCTGGGTCACCTGGATGCTAACAGCAAGACCTCCGCCACGGTGCGTGCTGGGATAGTGGAGGTCCTTCTGGAAGCCGCTGCCATCGCGGCCAGCGGCTCTGTTGGTGAGTCGGCCGTAGCAGATGGTGCAGGGGGGCTTTCGCCTTCATTTTCCTCCATCCACAACAGTCTGTGCATGCATATGGATTGAGAACCTGGAAACAGTGAGAATCAGCTCAGTGGAACAGGGGGCTGCCAGACTCCTGTCTCTCTCTCTCACCTGTCTGCATATCTGACCCTTCTGCCCACAACAGTCTCCTTTTTTTTATGTTCTTTTCAGTTTTGCAGATTTTTGTTCGGAAATGTTTGCTCACTAATGTATTTGTGCAAAAAGGATGAATACAGTTTTTTAATGCTTTTTTCAGTTTTGTGATTTTTGTTTGGAAATGTTTGCTCACTAATCTATTCATGAAAAAGGGATGTTTTTTTATATTCTTACTCTCTCTCTCTCTCTCTCTCTCTCTCTGTGTGCATGCGTGTGTGTGTGTGTGTGTGTGTGTGTGTGTGTGTGTGTGTGTGTGTGTGTGTGTGTGTACACACTCTAGGCCCCACAGTGCTGGAGGTGTTCAACACTTTGCTCAGACACCTAAAGCTCAGTGTGGACTATGAGCTCACTGGCTCTTATGACTGCACTGCCATGGGTGCCAAGACCATCAAAAAGTACGAAGAGCGTCAGCTCCAGGAGGCCGTCATCCGGACCATAGGTGTGTGTGTGGGGGGAGGGGGGGGGGGGGGGGGGTGTGTGTTCTGCTTATGGCCCTGATCGGGTGGTTCACAGCAGTGTGGAACATGCTGACGTCCGTCCCGCTGTCTGACCATGGTGTCTCTCTCACTGTCTGGTGCGGTAGGTTCCTTTGCCAACACTTTGCCTACGTACCAACGCTCTGAGGTGATGCTCTTCATCATGGGGAAAGTTCCAATTCCAGGCTTGCACCCAACACTGCCACCCACAGGTTCTGGGTGGGTACTGCATCCAAGAATGATATTTCATTGCATGCGAATATAGTTCTTTACAGGGTAGAATATTAATAACATTTTTATAACAGACACAGCAAACAGGAGCTTCTCTTTAACATGGTATTTTCTATAAATCTATTTGTAATAAGGCAGTTTGTCTCGAATGTTTGAAATTATTCTACTGGTGGATTAGATGGAGTTATTTCAGATATCTAAGACTGCGCATGTGTGTAAATGTATTCAGATAGACGATACTGTATCAGAAAGTGCAAGTGTCATTTTGAACAACGGCCTAAACAAAAATAAGGCTACTCTTTGATTGCTGAAGTGTATATAAACATGTTCGTTGGATGACGGACAAAATTGGCCTTCTGATATCTCTCCTGCTAAATCTGATTACTGAGTGCTTGTAAATGCACTCGCTGACTGTTTGTCCAAACCCAAAAGCTGTGCATCTGAAGGTCTCAATGTGAACGTGCTGTTCTTCAGGTCAGAGGCCTACAAGATGATCCAGCTCATGCTGCTGAAGTCTCTGAGACAGGTAGATCCACTCTGCCTCTGTTGACAAAGACTCCATTAGAACCGACCCCGGTCCATTAATAGGTTGTCTTTAAACGAAAAAGCCCGTGACCCTTCCTGTCGTGTGTGCAGGTGACGTGCGGCTTCCAGAGCACGAACATGCTGACGGCCATGCCCACCTCCTTCCTGGACCCGCTGCTCTCCTTCGCCCTGCTGGAGGACGGCCACATCCGTCTGCTCGTCCTCGAGATCCTCGTCAGCCTCATCGACCGCCACGACAACCTCCCCAAGTTCTCCCAAATCAGGTGTGGATGTACAACAGCAACAGATATTTAGGAAGACGCTTCAGGAAGACCCCGTGTCCTGTTAGAATAATGCAGTAATTAGTGTAAGAGAACTGAAGTGGTTTCCTCTGCCCGTCTAGCATCATCTCGGACATCTCTGTACTCAAATTAAAAATGGAGAAATGCTCCCGTCAGGACAACCTCTTTATGAAGAAGGTACTACCTCTCGTCTCCCCTACTTCTCTGTCCCTCACTTACCCGATGTTCTTTTATAGCATTCAATGGTCACCCTTGATGCCATGTAATTGTGTGTGTGTGTGTGTGTGTGTGTGTGTGTGTGTGTGTGTGGCAGCATGCTCAGCAGCTGTACAGGCACATCTACCTGTCGTGTAAGGACCAGAGCAGCGTGCAGGTGCACTACGAGCTGCTCTACTCGCTCCTGGCCCTGGTCAGCATGGAGCTGGCCAACGAGGAGGTCGTGGTGGACCTCATCCGCCTGTCCCTGGCCCTGCAGGTCACACACGGCCGCACGTTTCACACACACTTACAGCCCAAGTTACCTAGACTATCGAGATGATGAGAACTAGGCAATGTGACTGTACAGATTATCAGGCATGTAGTCATCTAGGCCTGTAATTCCGAGCTTTTTAGAGACGGGGGTGATAATGGAGTATTTGGAACAGAGCAGAGGTCCAGAAATATGATGAAGATGTCTATGAAATCCAGGCACAGGTGATAACGACGGTGCTTTAAGGTAGATGGTGAGACTAGATCAGGCCCTGGAGTCTCCTCACCCCGTGGCCTCTGAAGGCACTAATGACGGCAAATCTGCTGATGGTGGGTTGGAGTGGCGCGGGGGAGGGAAGTGAGATGGAGAAGAAAGGCCGTCTGGACGTGAGAACACTTAGGCAGCCGGGAGGAGGGCGGGGGGGGGGGGGGTCAGGGGTGTGAAGCTGGAGATAACGCTTTGCTCTCTTAGATCTTTTAGGTCTATGGTGAACTAGATGTTTCTTCACCATGTACTTTATGAGCTCCTGAAGACCTTATTAGACTCTTTCTGGGTCTTTAGTAATAAATTGGTTTTGCCGTTTTCTGAATAAATTTTCCCCTTTGTTGCTTGAAACTCTTCCAGCCTGTGCTTGGCATTCGTTGTAGGGTACTTTGTTCACACTCCTGAATACTACATGCTTTTCACTACAAAGCTGATTTCAGCTGAAAACACGAGTTTTTATTCGGGCCCGTCCTTGCCCGATTTCCAGTTGGACTGCGGCTTTCTTCAGAAGATCTCGACACGTGGCTCTGTGGCGTGGCTGCATTAGTTCAGCCCACTGTTTGAAGGAGCTCCAGCACGTGCGGTGGTAGAGCTACGTCTGTGCTGCACCTGCACCACCTCTTCACTGGTGTGATGGCGCGCTCGGCGCTTTCTGCTTAGCTCCTTCATGTTGGAACGTCATTGATCCTCTACTGTGGGGAGCAGCTCTCCCGTTTAGTTTTGTGCAGACAGTGCAGAAATAGACAGGAACAAAGACGCTCATCATCTCAGGTGCACACGCACACCCAAGTTTTTCTTCATTTTGCAAGGTTAAGTGCTACTTTTCACAAGGGTACGCATTAAATTTACACACACTTACAGCATTTTTCAGAAAACTGAACCCTTGTGAACTGTCGTCCTTAATGGGCAGCAGTTAACCGTTGCTCCAGGCCATCAGGTTGAATTAATTCCTGATGGCGTTAACAAACAAAAAGAATCACAAGAGGTAGGACAGCTCGCAATACACAAGGTTATAATTTGGTCTCTCAACACCCCCCCCCCCTCTCTCTCTCTCTCTCTCTCTCTCTCTCTCTCTCTCTGTCTCCCTCCCCTGCCCCAGGATCTGGCTCTAGCCAGCGAGGAAACGTTGCCCGTGTACAACCGTTGTGCCGTTCACGCCCTAACTGCAGCCTACCTCAACCTCATCTGCCAGCTCACCACCGTGCCCACCTTCTGCCAGCACGTCCACGAGGTCAGTGCCACACACACACCGGGCACGACCCCGGGCACCACTGCTCACGCGTCACCGTCGGTGCTTGGCACATGACATTTGCTTTGTTTTGTTTGTTTCAGGTGATCGAGATGAGGCAGAAGGAGTCTCCGTTTCTTTTGCCCGAGGATGTCTTCGTTGAGGATCCTAAGTTAGTCTTCTATTAAACCTTGGGGATTTGTCTTGTTTCTCTTTGGAACGGCTAAGGATTTGTTTTGTTTTGTTTTGTGAGACTTGTGAGAAAGGGCACAGATGACTAACAATTATTGTAACAGTATATCATATTGTTGCATCCAACGCATGCATAACACTAGGGAATCCAAAGGCAATTTTAATAACATTTAAATGCTCAAATTGTGTTTGGGGTGTGGATAAAAATGTATACAGATAACATTTTTGTCATATTTTAACATTATACTTCTTGTCTTTAGCTCAAAATCATATTTCAAACTCACATTTTCACATTACGACAATTTTAAAACATTCCGACTTTTATTATACATAAGAAGTTGGTGTATATGTGTTCTCATATGTGCCTGTAACAGTGCAAGCAGTTCCATAACCGCTTTATCAATCAATGGCTGAGTTAGTTTAAAGCAGCTACATCCATTAAAGGGCGCCATGAGTCATTTAGCCTTGCTTGCCACATCTTAAAACACCCAAAACATATTAATGGCAAATCTACTGAGAACTGAGAATGGAAGAATTGCTCTGTAGAGATACAGGTTGGATCGAGGTCAGTTTTTCTTTGTGTTTTGGTGGGTTCACTTGCTCTGGGGTGTTTTATTAGGGAAAGGCCTTGCAGGTGCTGACGTTAATGTGCACACACCTTTCTTCCTTGGTTATTTTCGTTTCTCCTTTGTCCCCTTGCCAGGGTCCCTGAGATACTGGAGAGGCCAGGAGGGGATGTGCTGTTCCAGCAGGTGAAGATCACAGAGGTCCTGGGAGGCAGTGGCTATAATGCAGAGAGGCTGGCCATACCTTACACACCCCAGTTTACAGGTACACACATCGCACTGGACCCACAGCTGGGCCAAGAGAACAAGGTGCTGCTTGGTACAATTTTGGTTCACAGCGAAGCCCTTAGAAATGAACATTTTAACATCAGCAGTATATTCTGGTGCTGATTGAAGTTGTAGTTGACAGCTGCAGTTGTCACTGACTTTGCTCAGACGAAGACCGCCTGTCGAAGAGGAAGAGTGTTGGAGAAACGATCTCCCTGCAGGTGGAAGTAGAGTCCAGAAACAGCCCAGAGAAAGAGGAGGTGAGTCACATACACACACACACACACACACACACACACACACACACACACACAGTCGCTGTCAACATCTCTCTAATTTCATGCAATAATGCTGCCCTGCAGAGAACACCAGCTGAGGAAATTACTTTTGAAGCCCTGAAGAATGCCATAGGTGAGTGTGTTCGTCGCAAACGAGTTCACATATAGGTAATCACCCTACATGTAGTACTCAGGTCCCCTATTCCACAGCAAAGCCTGCAAAGACACCAGTCTCCCGGAGTGCTCCGTCATAACGACACCAGTCTTACGGCGCTCCGTCATAACGACACCGGTCTTACGGCGCTCCGTCATAACGACACCGGTCTTACGGCGCTCCGTCATAACGACACCGGTCTTACGGCGCTCCGTCATAACCACCGGTCTTACGGCGCTCCGTCATAACGACACCGGTCTTACGGCGCTCCGTCATAACGACACCGGTCTTACGGCGCTCCGTCATAACGACACCGGTCTTACGGCGCTCCGTCATAACGACACCAGTCTCCCGGAGTGCTCCGTCATAACGACACCAGTCTTACGGCGCTCCGTCATAACGACACCGGTCTTACGGCGCTCCGTCATAACGACACCGGTCTTACGGCGCTCCGTCATAACGACACCGGTCTTACGGCGCTCCGTCATAACGACACCGGTCTTACGGCGCTCCGTCATAACGACACCGGTCTTACGGCGCTCCGTCATAACGACACCGGTCTTCGGGAGCGCTCCGTCATAACGACACCGGTCTTCGGGAGCGCTCCGTCATAACGACACCGGTCTTACGGCGCTCCGTCATAACGACACCGGTCTTACGGCGCTCCGTCATAACGACACCGGTCTTACGGCGCTCTGTCATAACGACACCGGTCTTACGGCGCTCTGTCATAACGACACCGGTCTTACGGCGCTCTGTCATAACGACACCGGTCTTACGGCGCTCTGTCATAACGACACCGGTCTTACGGCGCTCTGTCATAACGACACCGGTCTTACGGCGCTCCGTCATAACGACACCGGTCTTACGGCGCTCCGTCATAACGACACCGGTCTTACGGCGCTCCGTCATAACGACACCGGTCTTCGGGAGCGCTCCGTCATAACGACACCGGTCATCGGGAGCACTCCGTCATAACGACACCGGTCTTACAGCGCTCCGTCATAACGACACCGGTCTTACAGCGCTCCGTCATAACGACACCAGTCTTACAGCGCTCCGTCATAACGACAGCGGTCTTCCGGAGTGCTCTGTCATAACGACACCAGTCCTCCACAGAGCACAGGTCATAACACATGTGCACGTGTTGAGTCTCTCACTCTGTGTGCCTTATAGTGGACAGTGTGGGGCTGGAGGAGCAGGAGAGAGAGCGGAGGAGACAGGTGGTGGAGAAGTTCCAAAAAGCTCCATTTGAGGAGATCGCTGCCCACTGTGGTGCCAGGGTTAGTGCACATTATGGACATCATCTTATGTTGGAAGAAATGTTCCAAACCCACACTAATGTGTGTGTGTGTGTGTGTGTGTGTGTGTGTGTGTGTGTGTGTGTGCGCGCGCGTGTATGTCCATTGTCTGTTTTTTTTTCTCTTTCAGGCTACAATGCTTCAGAACAAACTCAGTCAAATCTTCGAAATCACAATCAGGTGCGTTACGGTCGTACACGTTGTGATTGTGTCTGTGCAGTCAGACGGTAGCAGCGTTGTAGTGCTCATGTCTCTGACTCTTCTCATCCTCACAGACCCCCTCCCAGCCCATCTGGGACCATCACAGCAGGCTACGGCCAAACCCAGAGCCGCTCCGTTCCTGTCTATGAGATGAAGTTCCCAGACCTGTGTGTATATTAGCACAGCAGCGACTGGAACCTATGAGGGACGAAGGAGGATTTAGAGACCTGGAGATGGACATGTCTGTGGCTTTATTTCTTCGGTGAGAAGTCCAAGGAGGATCACACGGGCACACGGCGTCTCCCCCATGCCGTCTCGCTCGTCTCTGGACCAGCGGAGGCAAACCTAGCAGCGTTCTCCTGTCTGCACTGTGACTGCTGATAAAGTAATGATGACAGCATGAACGTGGGCTCTTAAAGACCCAGCGGCTGCCTCTGCTAGGCCTTGTAAGAACATAGCTGATATTGTATGACGAGTAAACTAGCATTGTCTGTTATGGATAGAGTCTGTCTGTTAAGGATGGCAATGAATGTTTTTAGTGTTATGCTGATTTTATTTTTTTTTATGTTGTATTTTTTTATTTTCTTTAAAAAAAACTTTTATTAAGGATTTTATAAGTTGTTCTTTTTAAATACATGTTTGTCTGTTTTTGGTGCTAATTTTGCTCCATTCTATTTGATTTTGTAAGTGTAAGGATTACTGACATTTGTTTTGCTGGGACTGTGTTGTAGAAGTCAGCTCTCGACTGATAATGCAGGTGTGTTCTGTATCGTGGACACAATGTTCCACAGGCAACAGCCTGCTAAATTGATTTTGAACGCCAGTCGTTCTGAGAATATACTCTGCTGCCTCTGACAGATTTATTTGGAAGTGAAGGCTGTTTTCAAGCCATGTTCCCAAAAGCACTAACGATAGAGCCGCTTCTGGACACTTTAAATGTGCAAATACCCGAAATTTTAGCGTCTTTCAATCAGAACGTCAGAACATATTAAGCATCTACAGCTAGGTAGTCTCACTAATTCAGTTTATCGAGCACTTTCCATTATTTAGCTGTAAGTAGATGTTCTTAATGGCTTTAAGAATATACATATGACCACATACATATGGTTTGTGTGTGCTTTTTTTTCTAAGAAGGCCTGTATGTGTGTGTTCTGTGCCTAGAAGTGAATCACACTGCACAAATCCCATTATCTGTAATTTAGTGTTAAGCCTCACTGCTGTTCATTTAGTGTATACCTTTCAAATACAGTCACTACATGTAAGGGTATCAATGCACAGTATATGCAAATATGGTTATGTGTAGGGAGATTAAAAGAAACTTAGTTTTAGATTGCACTGAGACCTATTTTTACTCTAGATTTGAAGAGTTTTTTCTATAACAGCTATGAACTGTGTTGATTAGATTAAAGTCTAGAGTGTGTGCGAATACACACCCATGATGAACTAACCAGCATGAAATGACCATTATCACAGGATTTTCAACAGGAGTGTTGGAAAAAATAAAGAGTGATCTTTTCATGATCTACTGCAAACTCCAGGGGCAGATACAAATGAAGATAAACCGCTCTGTTGATCTGTAAGATATTAGTTGCTAAAATAAGTCTTTCTTAGCCATGGTGATTGTCGCTTTGCCAACCACCTTCCCTTTGGCATCGCCATGGCAAACGCCTGTCCCTAATGTGTCATCTACGTCACATAAAAGCCTTCAATGCATGTTTCAAAGATTGTGTTTAATCACATATAGACATAATATGAACTGCTCATTTGATTTCGACGCTCCTAAAACAGGATTCAGTGATGGATCACAGAAGACTGCAGTCTTGTTGTCTGTTTTCTGTTTTTGTTTTATTGTGCTGTTTATCAGTGGCGATGGTCTCCAGGCCTGCGGGGCTGTTCTCTAATCAGCTTTGTAAAGACTGGGGCCACTTTCATCTGTGCTGTTGAGACATGCTGTTGTTAAACTGGTAGAAATGTGTCTAAATCCCCTAACCCTAGTTAAGATAAATGTCATTTATGTGTATAATTGTATTGGTATTTTGCCAGTGTAAAACAGTAGTGTTACTGTCCTGACATGATTTTTGTTGTTAGCTGTGGTCTTGTGTGTAGATCATTGGAATGGTTATTTTTGTTTTGATTACTGAGTCTTTTATGAACCCTCAGAATGAAACCAAAATCTCTTCAAACCAACTGAAGTAATGCAGGTGGTCCCTTCTAATATCAAATGACTCAAAGTTATGTAAGTACACAAGGGTTCCAGAGAAAATGTTTCAGTCAGAGGTCCTCCGTTAGTTGTGCAAGCGAAGAGCTTCTGTCTGAAACATCCTGCTTCTCTGGAACCCTTGTGCATTTCACTGCAGTTTTGACTACATATTTTACAATAATACACAGTATTTTATTATATATACACTGTATATATAAGATTTCAAGTAACTTGTATTATAAAATAAAATGTGTAGGCAAAACATCTTTCTCTCATATATATATATATATATATATATTATGATTATATAAAATCATATATATGAAAAATAGGAGAAAACAGAAAATAGGAGCCCCCACAACCCCCACCCACCACCTTTTTTTTTCTTTTGTCTGAAACTGAACATTGTGCCATTTTGCAAAACTAGTGAGTCTTTGGCCTAAACACTTGGGGAACAAGCTACCCTTTTGTGTCGTGTTTTGTTTTTTTTTTGTCTTGGTGAGTTCTGCTTTACAGAAGGTATCTTTAATACATCAATATGTTGCAAAAATATGCTCACTACATGATAATCCTGTACAGAGGAGTAATTAAGTAATTAATCTTGTTTTGGTGAAAATGTTTATCTGGTGGTATTTGATTTCTTGCTAAGTAAGTAATTAATGTAAGGCAGCTTTTCATCAGGTCAATTTGGACTGTGTAGGAGTATAGTGATAATGCCAGTTAAAATGTCTACTTGCGTTTTGAACTGATGGGCCTTGTACATTGTTTTTACATGTCCATGAAACAAACAATAAAATATATATTCAGTGACAAATATTTGTGTGAACACTGACAAATGAAACAATGAAATCCATCACCTTCTTGTATATCTGCAGTTTCCATACCGGTGAAACCCATACTGCTACCTTCATTGGCAATTTTATTTCTTGAACTGAAGAAACTGAAGATATTGGTGCAATCATCAGTACCTTGATTACCCATTCCAGAGAAACCCATACTGTTGCTGTCTCTTCCCATGCTGATAAAACCCTTCTCGTCGCGGTGCGTCTCGGCAAGTAGGCCTATAAACATTTTTTGTTATTGCGTTACTTACGCAATAATACACTAGAGGGAGTGCTATAACGTCGTGCCGTAGATCAGTGGGGGTTGCCTAGCCACGCCTCTATGCAAAGACCGCCTCTGATTGTAGTTACCCTGCTGCAGGGTTGCCAACTTAGCGACTTTTCAGACCCTCTAGAGACTTTTTGTAGTAAAAAGCGACTAGCGACAAATCTAGCGACTTTTTGTGGTGTTATTGGAGACTTTTGGAGACCACACACGCTCTGCAGTTGCTGTCCTGTGGGGCGGGTGCTGCCGTGAGTCTCTCACTCAGAGCAGACCCTCACCGCTCCACGTCCACACTGCAAATGAACTGCGCATGCCCAAAGCTGCCGCTGACGCCCCGCCCCGTATTTACAGAGCGGGATGTAAACATAAATGTTTTAAATAAATATAAATGTCTTTAGTGAGACACGAAAATAAATCACTGCATTTAACTCACACAGTCTCATTAATTCCTGCTAACTGCTACTCATATACTAACATTTAACAACACAGCAAAAAAAACCTGTAATTTACATAAAAATAATTTATACAAAGCATTAAAGTCATGTAGTTCTTTTGAGAAGTGACTGCCTATTTCCAAGGCAACAGATGTTGTTAATTTGTAGTTCTAACATATTTAGGGTGTTTTTACTCACTTTTTCTCTGCCAACGTTATTCATTTACAGCTTCAAAAACGTATTGTACGTAATGTATTATGCAACGTAATGTATTATGCAAATTAGGCGATGACGTCATTTAGCGACTTCTAGCAACTTTTAGGACAACCAATAGCGACTTTCCTTACTGAGGAGTTGGCAACAATGCCCTGCTGAACACATTTCCTAATTTTTTTGTCAAACGTATCATGTTTCATTATGTTTCTGAGCTTGTTCCCATAGTGTTTTGATGTAGATACTGCAGTTTACCTTTGCAAGACAGAAGGTGTCTGCCACAAGGGTCAGCAATGGTGGATGTGATCCAGGTCCTCACTAACACCATGATTCTGCCCCGGATTGCTTACGGTATATACGGTTTATAAATGGCACGATATCGGACTGGTGCTGTTTGATGTGGAACAGCCTCGAACTGACTACCCTTCCCAGAAGGCTCCAGTGTGCATTCAGTACACCTGTTGCTTTCTGAAGCTGTTAATAACTGTTAACAGGGGCGGTTTGTTCATTAGGGCGATTGGGCGACGCACCACCAGGATGAAAAGGGGTTTTTTTTCTCTCATTCTATCACGGCATTTCACTAGCTATGTCTGTACTGGACAGCGTCTCTTGCCTCTGAATGCCATTGTCCAATCAGCGATTAGGTGCATTCCCTGTAGTCCCGCCTTTTTTGGGGCGATTTAAGACTAACTGAAAATCGCCCCGACAGCTCTCGTAGACTCTCATGTTAAAAGTTTTTTTTTTCAAAGTGTAGGCGCTGCAATGCAATGTCTATGGGTTCCGGGAGGGCTTGCCCCTACGTGCTTACGTCAGACGTAACGTAGGGAAATTACGGCAGCTCGCAATCTGCTCAACATGGACAGCGTTCCTTCAACACAGAAAAACTCGATCGTGTCATTAAAAGAAGTGCCATTCTCTCGTCGTAACAATGACGACGAATTAGCAACTAAGGAATTACGGCCACCGAGGCCAAATTTAATCATAAAGCAAGTGTCTACAAAGGGAGGAAAAACATATAACCGGGGTTTTCCCCTTAACTGGTATGAACGGAAAACATGGCTAGCGGGCTGTGAAGTAGCGAGCGCCCTGTTCTGCTATCCCTGCATTCTGTTCCATCCAAATGGCGGTACTGGCACAGACATCGCATGGACGACTACAGGTGTCAGTGACATGCATCATCTCTCAGAGAAGGTGAAAAAACATGAAACGTCGAAGCTACATATGGACAGCTGCCTGAAATTTTCAGCTTTCGGGAACATTAATATTGCTACGCAGTTGGACGAGGGCTACAGGATAGCTGTGCGTCTCAATGCACTGGCCATGCTTTCGATGGAGAGAGAACTGGTCAGGAACATGCCTGACTTTAATGAGAGGGTAATTGATCACTTTGCTGGTTTTAAAGAGAGACGAGCAAAATTTCAGTACAAGTGAGTAATGTAATTAGTGATTGAACTGATTGTTTAATATTTAGTGCTTAACTGCACATCAGCCTTAATGTTTTTGCCCATTTAAATTTTAAAATGCAACACCCAAAATAAAATGCTGTCTGAGAATACAGAAATTGAGTGGGAAAGATTCAGTTTATTTAATTCATGGTAAATCTGGCCTCCCCATGTTTAAAATTGTTTGTGAGGGCAAACTGAGAGATGACAATTTTTGTTGACTACAGTTAATTGTTCATTGTACAGCTTTAACCAAGATGATATTTACAAGATATATCTGTGCACAAATACTGTACAGTCTATAATGTAAAGATAAATATATATTTATGATTATATTTTAATTGGTTAAGTCAGTTTTTTATTTACCCACTGAAATGGTCACCTTGGATGTCATCACAACAATTGCCCCCCCTGAGATATTTGTCAGGGGCCGCCACTGATTACATATACTCAGGATTCAGAAACCATTTGCAAAGCTTTGTCAAGGCCTTTCACATTGTGTCTAAGTGTGTTAATATAACTCACCAGTTTTGTATGTTCAACCTTTTGACTGTTCTTAAATGTTTTGCCCTTTTCCTTCTCTTTTAGATCTGTATGCTATTGTCTTTCAATTTTATCTTTTCCCCCAAAAGTTACCAACTTTTGCTCAGATTTTTTGTGTTTTCTGGAGTTTTCCTCTTGGTGTGTGAGGGTTAGGGTTAGGGTCCAGCCCTCCCTTTCATTCCTTGTATTTAATATGATCAGGTGAACCATGGTTTTCACCTACTTGGAGTGAAACGATGAAATGAACAAAACTAAGAGCATTCGTTTTCTCATCTCACTTGTTTTTTATTGTTAATTTTGTGCTGTAAGATGGAAGCAGATTGATAACAGGTCAAGTCTAGAGATTTTCTTTCTGACTGGCTCAGGTCACATTGATATTTTATGGAATCTTGCTGATTTTATCCCAAGGCTGTAGACAAGTATATAGATATTGGGGGGGGGGGGGGGGGGGGGGGTCACTTTCGAAACACTGGGACTCCATAAAACATCAATATTCTCTGCAGCCAGTTTCCCTTCCTTGTTTGCATCACTCTCATCCTCCTTATCGTCCATCCTTAATGATGACGTTGCGGAACAGCGTGAGCAGGGGCTTGTGGGACTGCTCCGACCAGCCGTTCATGAAGCCGCCGTAGCGCTTGGTCGCGGGGGGGGCGCTCCAGCGGAAGTGGGTCATGCGATACTTCTCGGCGCTTTTCGTGTTCTTCTTTTGCGCCTGGCTGTACCCCTGGAGGCCGTCTAGTTCACGTCGGCTCTGCCGAGGTACGGCCGCCTCCAGAGACCGCTCCTCGGGCTCCTCCTCCTCCAGGGAGTCTCCGGCGTGGACCTTGATGGGCCGGCGCTTGCGGCCCGTGGGTTTGCCCCAGCGGAAGTGCTCCATGATGTAGGGGCGCCTGTCTTCGCTGCGGAGGAGCCGTATACTCGTCCCTGGGACGAGAGGGGCATCGTCGGGAGACAGGGCCGACAGCAGCACGCCCAAGCCTAAGCGCTCTTCCTCCTCGTCTTCCTCGCTGCTCTGCTGGCTTTGCAGGACACTCTCGGCATCAGTGTCTGGCTGCTTAGACCTGCACTTCCAGACACACTCCTAATATAAGGACAGCAAAGTATATGTAAACAACGTGTGCAATAAAAACCGCAAAAAGTCTGATAACGCAAAAGTCTGATTTTGTTCAGCAAGGATAAACTGCATTGTTACTAGATGCTCTATCTACAATGTAGATCTACAAAGGTTTTACCATTATTTTCTCTTGAGAGCCAAGACCCATGCAGTCTGTAATATCCCAGCAATGCCCTTCCGCTGCCGATCCACACGCACACAGGACGACTGCTGCCACCAGCCAAGAAAGAGACAGCATCTACAGCCAGTGAGGGAAGAAGCAGAAAAGCATCAGTCAACACGAGCCTCCCGACCAACGTCCAGGGAGGTCCGAGCCTTTTGCAGCACGTGGGAGTGTGCGGCCTCGGTCATTCATCCTGCAAATACTGCAGGCTTGAGACTGACCTGCTGCACACCTGCTGTGCCCCAGTGCCACACGTCTGGGGGACACTGTTGTCAGTGAATCATACTGGACACTGTACACACAGCGTTAGGAGAAAGCGTCTTATACGCCCCTGTTCAGATGTAGCATCATGGCACATCCTTTTGATTTTGGTTTTTATTAATTGACAGTCAACCCACACACACACACACACACACACACACACACACACACACACACACACACACACACACAGTATGTAGCAGTGTAATGGTACAGAGTCAGTGGCAGATCATTGTAGCGAAACACTAGGTGGCCTTGAAATAATGACGTACATATAGAGAGAACTGTTCCTGCAAGAACTCCTCCATATCTTTCAGTGAGAAAACACAATCTTAGCTATATAGTACTTAAACACCTGCTACTCTTTGCAATATAACATCGTATATAGAAAGCAGAGTGTACAAAACCTTTTTTGATCACTTACATTTTTTTATTAAATTGGTTTTGGTGTGCTAGAAGGTACTTTCAGCAGAATAGTCCAAACGCTATTTGATTATTACTCATCAACCAGCTACAAAAGGATTTCAGACTTGAAAAGTATTTCAACCTGAGCTTTGAAAAAATCTCATTAAAAGGCATTATTTTAGAAATTCTCATGAAAACGTACTCATTTAAAAATGAATGGCATTGCATATTTCTCTTGCCTTCAAAAACCACCTACCTAACATGTTTGCAATAGCAATCATTTTGAGAAAAGAGATCTTTTGCAGACAGAGTGTTTGCAGACAAATGTTGCAATTATCCTATAATCTTATATTTCTTGTAATTGTAAAATCAGTTGAAACCCTTCCATATTTTCCTATTTCATTATGAAATTAAGAAAAATGAAATTTTTAACATTCGGAAGGAAAGCACTTTTGAAGAAACATAGAATATATAGATTGTTTGGCTATAATATATATTTATGTATTAATATATTAACAGAATTGTTGATATTTTGAATGGTTTAGAAATATTGTAAACCAAAGTGGATGGTATTTAGCTGAGAAGATTTCTGCATTTGAATCTTAAAATCACAGGAGAAAGATTTAGTTTGCAGATGACATGAGTGTTCTTACCTTTTCTGAAGAGGACAGGATCAACGTGTCAGGACCAACGATGTACTGAGATGCCCTTCTTAGTCAGTCCCTTTACTTCAGATTTTTCTTGATTGGTTTCTTAGTAGCCAGTGATTGGCTCCTTCTGTTTCTCTGTTTTTCTGAATGAGGTCTACTCTCTTATATATACTCTCAGGTGCATGACAGCCCCTCAAGGCCAGTGCATGGTCAGGCGGATGTGGGGGGGGGGGGGGGGGGGGGGGGGTCAGTGTGTGTGTGGTAGGGAGCGTTTCACTTAGGGAATCACTTAGCAAAAGCAACAGATACATCCCTCACTCACACCGATGTCCTCAGATTGGCCAAAGACGTAAGCAGAAATGGGTGTGTGGATTAGCAGGTAGGTGCTGCAGGTACCTGAGCACCTGTTGAATCAGTCACTGTCTCTGGACAAATGGACACCTTTGTGTCCCCAAGCTGCTGGAGGCCACGGTCGCCATCCCAGAAACTGGACACGAGCCGAGTCGGAGTTCTCAAATTTAATTAGACGTTTCGGGAATGACGTTGATGAAATACGTCAGTGTTTCCTTCTTCCATCGGCCAAGGTGTGTGATGCATGAAAATCAATCATGTTGGTTGATTAAAAAGAGAAAATCCACATTTTAAAAATGAATGTGTTATGTATATATTTTATAATAAGTTCAATTTTTTTAAACTTGATGGAACCATTATTATTTTTCCTTTAGGTCACCAAGGAATTTCAAAGTAAATGATCAAATATTACAGTTCCACAGGATGACAAAGTCTGTCTGTACCCCAATCACGAGCATCACAAATCCTCTCAACCTCAGTGGTAAGGTCAGTGAATGAACTCTTTTAACACTGTAGCACTGACTGATATCAAAATCAGTCAGCTAACAGAGGCAAACACCAGTTTCAGAAAGTGTATTTTTTGTGTTCAGTTCAGAAATATAGTTTATATTACAAGGATTTTACTTTCAGACCAAGAAATAACTATATAGGAGTATCATTATCATTAGAATAACTATAAGAATGAATTGAAAGGAACAGAAAAATATTTACGGTGTAATTATGAATACTATGACATTTATGGTTTTGTAGACCAAGATCATTCTCCCAAACCATGCCTGATGTTCAGAATCTGTCCTTAAGAGGGCAGTATACACATGCCATACTATAGTTTTTTAAATCTGTCAATCTGTTGTCTTTAACACAGCGTCTCAGTATAATATATGTACTATTTTTGAAGATGAAATTTGGTTTGTAATTTGGCTATGGATATCCACCATTACAAGATGATCCATTGAATTTTTAATTTTGCTTACTAGAGGATTCATATTTAGATATCTGTTTAATCTAGATATCAGTCACCAAATGGGTGAGATACTGATTATGTAATATAGTCACATGACTAATGACTTTTTAATAATTGGTCCACAGTGTGCTTGTAATCCAGTTAATGGATTGTCTCTGGTGTCTGGGCTCTAATCAAGAGTCCTCTTTCCAAGGATTACTGCGCTAAGATGCCCACTGTCAGTCACAGTGCTTCACATTGAAGAGAGAGAGAGAGAGAGAGAGAGAGAGAGAGAGAGAGAGAGAGAGAGAGAGAAAGAGAGAGAAACAGAGAAGCAGAATTTGTATATATGTGATAGTAAGCAATGTATGTGTGTGTATATGTGAGAGAGGGACAGAGAGAGAGAGAGAGACAGAGAAGCAGTGTATGTGTATATATGAGAGGGACAGAAACAGAGAGAAAGCGAGAGAGAGAGAGAGAGAAACAAAGAGGGAGAGAGAGACAAACAGAGAAGCAGAATTTGTATACATGTGATAGAAAGGGATAGAGAAACAGAGTGTGTGTGTATATATATGACAGAGAGAAGGATGGTAATTCCTATGCTATGGATATTGTGCTACTTTCCGCTGTCCCTGAGTCCCTGAGTGAATGATTACCCACATTTACAGGTAATCATTAACAATTTATTACACTTTTTACAATTCTTTCCTCAATGGAGTTAAGTTTCTGTGGTCGGTTCTGTGAGGAGGAAAACCCAGCAGTCGCCCCCTTACGTGAGCAGTGCGTTTAATGGACACGGTTCATCATGTGGTAAACAAGTTAACTTTAAGGAAGTGTACTTTATCAGGTTGGCACTCAGGTCTATCTCTGACTGAACATTATGGTTTTGAAACTAGTAAACCACATGCCCTCCGAACAAAAGGAACGAGTTTCCTCCATGCAGGTCTGTCTAATAAAAGTGTCACCCAGAGGGCACTCAGGCGCTCCTCCGTCGCCGTGATTCAGGCCCTGGACGTGGTGGGGTGAGAGACCTGCTCTCTGAGCCTCGAGCATGCGCGCTGGCCTCGACACACACCGGCGTGTTGTGGAGCTGTAATGTGTACGTATGTAGGAGTGATCTAAACATAAGCTTGACGGAGGCGATTCTGGCTACTCACCCTGCCTCCCTCTCCTGGTGTTTTTAGGAGTGACCAAGAGTGTTATTTTGGTGCTTCTTCCTGTGTGGATGAATTTGTAAACATCCTTTTATCACATTCAATCCTTTGTAGGTAACATATGTATGTGTGTGTGTGTGTGTGTGTGTGTGTGTGTGTGTGTGTGTGTCTGAAGAAGAATATAGAAGAGTCTATAGAGAAGAATCTGAAGAAGATATCAGGTAACTGCATTGTACTTAGGTAAGATTTGTAGATATATATTAAATATTGTACAAAAGAACAGAACGTTTTCAGAGCTTCTGTCTGCTGTCTCTGAAACACTGTTTCTCTGGAAACTTTGTGTACTTTACTACAATTTGTAACTTCTCTCTCTCTCTCTCTCTCAAATATATATATATATATATATATATATATATATATATATATATATATATATATATATATATATATATATATATATATATATACACACACACACACACACACATATATAATGTTGGTTGAAGCGTAATGAATGTAAGGACACCATCTGCTCTTTGAAGGTTGAAGGGTAATGTTTATATATATGCTGTATGGGTAGGAGTCTGCTGCAGAGATAGGATCATTTTGCCAATTTAGTAGCAGCACTGTCTGAGTGAACACTTCCACTGTTATTGTGCTCTTGAATGCCTCTGTGTGGCAAAGTGTACAAACCACTAAAGCCTCATAGCAGGATGACTGATCTAAAATCTAACTAGGGTCTGTGTGTTTAAGATGCTCCACATTTAGAGATGTGATGGCATATTAAGCTTTCCTTCTGTAAATCATGTACTCCTAAGCAAAGAAACATTGAAAACGGACTGATACAGTATGTTTGTGCAGTCTATAATCACTAAGACAGTCCTGTTGATCTTTAGATTATGTCGGAATGAGAGCTCGGTTTCCTCTTTCCTATTTTTTCTATTTTGATTAAAGGTAATAATTCACAATACCAGATTGTAGATGCAATATGAGCAGGAAGCAATACAACTCTGGGTAATCTGGAAGATGTTTCTGTTAAGTAAACGAATCTTGACACTCAGCCTGGAGGTTAGGGAGAGATATGCTGGTCTCACCCCCACAGATCCTTCAGCAGAATCACGCCGATGGAGGTCACGACTCTCTTGTCTCTCCTGGAGGTCATATCGGGAGCGGGAGAGGCTTCTGTGAGCTGGAGGCGGAGATGACGAGCGTTCGGAGCAGCAGGGCCAGCGGGACGGCGACCACAGCGGCCAGGTGAGGGAGGACGACACGTGCAGGCTGATGGCCACGTTGCCCCAGCTGGGCAAGCAGCACTGTCCAGACGCGTTCCACTGCCTGGACGAGGTCTCGCCCTGGCTCCGCGAGAATGAGGAGCGCAAGCAGCAGGCGCTGGGCCCTACGTGAGAACACGTCTGGATGTCTGCGAGCACTGGCAGCAAGTCAGAGGACTCCAGGAGACAAACGGGTGAAACCGGAGGTGATTGGGGACAAGCAGGAGTCAGTCAGCTGGTTAGTCAGAAAAGCTTGACAGTTTTGCCATACTGACTCAAAAGAGCTGCAGATCTGGCAACCTCATTATGGATCTTGCATAAGAAGATTCATACAATCAGCTCATGATGCACATGCCTCAGCAACGTTTAACACACACACATTAGTAAAATACAAATCTGCTGTCAAACAGTGTGACACAAACCATCTGTATATGGCTGACAGAGGAAGTGATGTAATATGGCCAACATCAAGAATTCTACAAAAACGTCTAATGGCGTATATATTATCTGAATCTGAAAACAAAACCCCAACGATCTTGTTTCAGTGGAGATTTCAGTAGCAGGATTAGCTCTGGTGCCATGTCCCTCCCCACGTTTGGCTGTGTTGCTCATAAACTCTTCAAACCGTGCTTACAGCTGCTACTAGCTAACATCCCCATCCCCATATCATCCCACTGTCTCTCTCCTACTCCCCCTTTCAAGACATTTTCATCACATTCTACCTTTTGCCAACCTTAACAACGTGCTCCCCGAGTGAGCTCCCGCCCACGAGACATTTCAGCGCAAGCGCGTGAGCGTGTCTGTTGACACTAGTGAGGCGTAGACGTGTCCGGGCTCGTCTGTGGAGCAGCGCTCCCCTCCTCTCCTTCAGCTTCACAACCTCTCCCTGCTGCTGCACAAGGTCCGTTGACCTGGTTCGAGCCAGGGGGGCTCAGTACCCAGAAGGCCTTGCAACGCGTTAGATTGGATCAAGGGTCCTATGGTTAACCGCACTCTTGCTTTAGTAGAACAGAAACTCCACTTAGGATGGAAAAAATGACCGAATTACAAAATGTAAGCCAAGATGTTTACACATTTATCACTTTTCAAAAACAATAAGAGAATATGTTTCAAAACAGGTTTTACTAAAACATATGGAATAAAATTCCTTTTGCATGAATAAACTCAGACATAATTCAGACCCAGTATCCAGATATACTCATAGCCCAAGTCCTAAATGATAAATATAGAATGGACATATCTAAAACGTTTATGTGAATATGGATGGTGTTGATGTCCCGACTGCTATAATCCGCACTCCAAGCTGCTTTAATGCTTATTGCATCAGTAGAGAGGAAGTGATGCAGGTTATTACCCAGAATTCAGCAGGAATTGCATTCACCAGGTTAAAAGAGCAAAAAGCTCAAGTCCTTCATGATAACGAACAGAGCAGCAGCGCTTCGGACTGTGTTCCTCCATTTGGTGTAGAAACGGTCCTCCACCTGTTTATCAAAGCAATCTAAAACGCCTGTATAATTTCCAAATTGTTTTTGATTTGACTTTCTCTGGAAAAAGTGAGAGTCCTGAGTGTAACTGTGACAAAACAGCTTGCTTAAGAGAGGATGTGCTAGAGTCCTTTCAACATTTCCAGATTTCAACAGATTTCAGTAATTTTAGACATGTGTTAAAATTTAAAGCCACACAAAATCATGAAGAACTCAAAAATGTTTGTGTCATAGTGGCCTCAGTTGGTTGGTGGTGGGACTGGGATTCAACGTCGACAAGACGGCTCCATGAACTTTGACCTTGGCTGGAGGGCATATAGGGATGGTTTTGGGGACCTGCACACCGAGTTCTGGCAACCGGCACATTCATGACGTGTCCAGCCACGGAGACTACACCCGACGTATCCACCCGGAGGACATGAACGGCAAACACATGCCCTTTACCAGAGCTTCAGGTGTGCCTAATGACCTTTAACCCTGTAAATCTTAACCAGAGCTAGGACAAAAATCGCTGTTCTAGCTATATATAATTTATATTCTATATTATAATTTGATCTTGTTGCAGTTGAAAATAGATCATTTGATTCAGTCATGGTCTTTGTGAGTACAACCTGATCTAGGGGACGGATCTATTCAGGTTCACCTCGGATGCTTTGAACTTAACACCAGACATGAGCAAGACATTGTCAAGAACTGTCTTACGGTCCTGCGGTGTGTAAGTGGACGTCTGTTCGTACATGCTGGCAGTGTCGAGGACGAGGAAGGTGATGCGCTCTGGGTGGGGGGGGGGGGGGGGGGTGTTGTGGAAGCAGAGAAGTGCTCTAGGGCCCAACGGATTTGTGTGGTTCACATGGAAGGATTCAGGTTAATACTCCCTACGTAAGGTGAGCATGAAGGTGAGCCTCAAATCTTCCGGCCACATCCATCGCCCTGAGCAACCTACTGCCGACCAATTAAATTCTCTGAGCCACAACGCCAGAGGTGATTGGTGGAACACAGAACTGAGTTCTCATATTACTTTGTGCTAAGTGGATTTTTTGAAGTGTCATATATTATGCTCAATAAATATGAACTGACAGATGTGGCTTTAGGTTGAAATCAAAGACTGGGAGATGAACAATCAGTTGAGTTGTAACATTGCCATCAATCCATCCATGCATGGATTCTCTTTTTTTCTTACCATCTTAATTTTGGTTAAAGTTCCTGGAAATGCATCACAGCGATGTGGATTTAAACTGTGTTTTTACATGTGTACTCCAGTGACAAAGACAAACCATATTATCTAACTTGCCAAATACACATACATGAAACATAAGAAATTAGCCTCTAGTGCTTAATGTTTGTTTTCCAAAAGAAACAACACACGGACCCCACCACCATCTCCCAAAAAAGAAAAAATAATGCCCTAAAGAGACAGTATAAATCAGGCTTTATTAAATTGTCAAAATAACTTTTTGTTTTTTAATCACCCTCGGTGCAAATGACTTGCCAACGCTTCTATACATAAAACAATACATTGGAAAACGGAAGCACATGCACCTGATAAAGAATATACGTTCATGTGAGAGAGCGAAAGGGTGCAGGACAAAGACTGCAGCTGGACAGGTAGCAGGACAGACAGCATAGCGACAGGAAAAGTTGATCAACCTCTGGCGAGAGAGAGCGAGAGAAAGAGAAGAGAGAAAAGTATGTTTGATGCACGTATGTAGTTTATGATGCAAAAAAAGGACCAGCCCTCCTATATATTCTCCAGATACGTTTAAATGTGTATGTGTGTGTTTGTGCTGAACTTCTCCAGGACAGACATAAAGGCACAGTTAGAGAGGCCACGCCTCTGTGAAAGGCCACGCCCCCGCGAAAGGCCACACCTCCGCGAACATGCAGAATGGGATAAGAAGCACGAGTCTCGCCCATTTTTCCCTCCTCTCCTCCCTTCCAGCCACTCCCCTCCTTTCCCTCCCGTTACATCACCAAAGGAGACTCACGGGGGGCATGAGAGGGGGCATAGTTGCCCGGACCGAGACTGAGAGGAACCGGGCAAATGTTCATGGAGCACTGGATGCACAGTCAAGCAGGGGTAGTTTGTAGTTGCTCGTTTATGGTCCTAGCCTCAAGTGTCTTCACCGTTCTTAAGGGTAAAACCTCGCTTTGCTCTGTCGCTGTTACAGGAAGAACTCCAGGCAGCAGAGAGAGGCTGTGTGGCACTTTATCTGCCTTTGGCCTTAGAGCGACAGGAGCTTTTTATGGCACTGAGGTCACGGGCGCACAAATCTTGAAGAGAAAGAGGAACAGATGTGAGAGAGGAGGAGAGAAGGGGTTAGAGACGGAGAGGAGAGGTGGAGAGAGATGACCACACGGAGGCAGAGTGTGTTCGGGTCAGTGCAGTCCTCTTCTTTACATCGTAGTGAACTGGCTATGAGCTTGTCTCAGCTTCTCCGCGATCTGTGGGCGTAAAACACAGTTTTACACACTCCACACACTCCGTTCGCTCAATCCCTCCCTCATGCTTACGAACGCCGCGAAGCAGAACTCGTCTCGTCACTCACCACCAACACACACTGACGCACCAAGCCACACGCTACAGGATCAAGTACATGGATGCGTGTTTCGACATGCACATACATCAAACATGCAGGCCTACGTGAGAGAGGGGAGTAGGGACTGGACTCAGTCTCGCCGCTCCATAAAACACTTTTACCGTCTCATAGAATTTCACTTGCTGCTCCAGATACAACTGCATCACCCTGTTGTAGTCATAGATCCGGTTGCTATGAAAGTGGTTCATCTCAGCTACAGGGACACAATCAGATCATGTATCAGGAACCGAGAGCTGGTCGAGGGGGATGAACATGTCCAGTATCAGCGATGGTTCCTCCTCACTGGGGGCGAGCTGAAGAGTACGGTACCTTGTAATGAGTAAGACATGGAGCTGAGGCGCTTGCCCATGGTGACCTTCTCTGCAGGGGTTATCTTGGAGGTGGCTACCAGCTTGTCTGCCTCCTTCACCTTCTCTATGGCAGCCTACAAGGACCAAATGGTGCGTAATGTGAGGGGATCTTTAGGTGTGTTGTCTGTCTGTCTGCTCCGCTCCTGCATCTGGTGGCTCCTGCCATGTGGGTCATGTGTTCAGTACCTTATGAACTCCAATGGTGTCGGGGAAGCATCCCAGAAGCCCTTTGTACTCGTGGTTAGTCTCCATGAGGCAGTGAAGATCTTTTCTGGGCTGAGGAGAAAAATAAATAAATAAATAAATAAATAAATAAAAATCACACAAGGATTATCAAACAGACAAACACACCCATACACACTTCTTCCCACACACACACATACACACACACACACACCACCCCAAGTGTGACCCCTCTGTGTTCACCCCAATCTGACCAATGACATGATCGGGTGCCATATCTGAGCTAAAAGAGGAGTCAGGATTCTAGATGGAAATAAGAAATCAGATCAACAATAAAGACGCTACCCTGGCTAGACCAACAGGAATAATACTGACAGCTACAAAAAAGCAGCTAAACATCATGTGAGGACTTGCTTAAGATGGTCCTGATTAGGACCGAGCCATATTCTAACAGCAGGCCACAGATCCAGGAGCCCAGGTGCTGATCAGACGTCTGCTGGGCTCCTGCACTTCCTGCGGCTTCTCGTCAAGTTGCCAATAAAAAGAGGAGAAACAGACAGTGTGTTCAGGCTGGCAAAGACTTCACCAATCAATCAGAGACTCCACGAATCAATGTTGGAGTTCATGAATCAATCCGAGAGTTCATGAATCAATAAGCGAAAACTCTCCAGCTCGCTGAGGAAAAGCACTCACAGCAACACACACCTGAGCGCTTGACTAATGCCCATCTATACGTGCCAGCATGCGTTCAGCGTACTAGTTTAGAGCATTTTCAGCTTCAGTCAATGTACAGCAATGTGTCACCACTACACTATAAAAATGGAAGAGGCGTCCAGACCCGGTCGGTCCTGAAGGAGCCGAGACGGATGCTTACCAGGGAACTCCTCCTGTGAGGAGACGTAGCGTACGCACCCCACAACAACCAGCTTCTGCGTGAGCGCAAGTTACAGCAGCGAAAGCTTAAAGCGGCATGATTTAACGAATGAGGTGGAAAGCCAAGAAGTGAATGTGAGGAGCGCGTGTTAGTCCGAGCATGAACGGAGAGGTTCGGCAGGAGATACGGAGCCCCGTTCTCCTCACGGCTCCCCAGGATCCAGGCGGCCGGGCCCTGGGGGGCCGCACCAGACCCGAAGGGAACACTGCCAGGATCATGTTTGACACGGACAAAAAGTGGCAGTAAACACTAAACGGACTGGACCTAAGGGCAACGGACTGGACCTAAGGGCAACGTCCTGGACGTACAATGCTGGAAAGTCGAGACAGTCTAAATGAGAAAAAGGAGAAGAAGAAGAAGAAGAGAAAGAAGAAGAGGAAGAAATTAAGGTGCACTGGTTAAACCACACTGAAGCTCAAACATGTTCACAGTCCGTGTCAAGCAGACAATTGGAAATGTAGTCAATTTTGGAATATGGGTCTCTGTGTGGTTTAGTCACCGTTACATTTACAGCTACTACTGCTAATAATGCTTCCCCTGTTTCTGCATCCCCTGTGCTTCACGTTTGATTGATTTCCTTGTTCCAAAAGCATCTTACTCAACTCATCCGCTACTTAGCACTGCCTTCATTAGCCCTTTATAAGCCCTCCATTAACACACAGTAGGAGTGTTAGAGCTGGGTGAATGCGTACGGGCAGCAGAGTTACTTGCTCTCAAAACGTTAGGGCTTGGACACACTGATGCAGTACGCAGTGTGTGGACTACAAAGTGCAGTCTGGCCTCCAGTCAAAAGAGGGCACTGTGGCTTGAATATGTACCTGCTCTGCCACCATCTGGGCGATCTCCTCATAGGTCTTCCCCGCTGCCGTCAGGGCATCAGTAAGTGTGGCCTCCCCTGGAGAAAACACCACAAGCACACTCTTGAGTCTAGAACCCCATACTTAAAAGACAAACGGCACCACACTGTGTAATTAGGGTTAGCACAAACCCACAAACATATCCGAACATGCATATATTTCCGTGGGAGCAACCAGAATCCTGCACCTTCATATCCGCTGCTGTTGAACACTGATGACAGGTTTTGGAAAGCTTTGCCGATGCGCTGGTATTCCTTTGGCAGGGCTATGAGGGAAAACACAAACACTAGTTGATAATTGCCCTGGAAATATAACCTAATATCCGAATCTGATACAGTTCCGCACACAGGTAAACGTCTCAAATTTTAGCTTAATATCTCATATTTTTCAAATGTCTCATATTTTAGCATAGTCACAGGAGCAACGTGTCCTTTAAGAGTTTTTGTCTGTGGTAATGTAGGGGTGGTGTAGGTGACCTCAGAGGAGTTTGGGGAGTTCACTCACGCCCTGTGCAACGTTTCCAGTGTTCCTGTCCCACGGTCAACAGGTCCTTCACTCCATCATCCATCGATTTAGTAAAACGACTGAACTGCTCGCACTTTTGCTCCCTAGGCGCGCACGCACACACACACACACACACACACACACACACACACACACACACACACACACACACACACACACACACACACACACACACACACACACACTTCATTTTGCAATTCAATCCTTTTCTATGCTTCGGGAGCTTCTGTATCCATGTATCTAGTTTCACCCAGTTTCATGTATCATGACCAGGCCACTATGTGAGAAGGTCCTCACACTTCCAGAAGGTCCAGGTCTGGCATTCCCTCGGGCTCTATGGTGGAGAAGATCATCACTCCAACCGTCTCATCCTTTTCTGCTTTTCTTTTCCCCATCTTCCAGTCCTGCACAACCGCAGACACCAATCACCAATAAAAACCGAACGCCACATCCTCCTTAGCCAAAGGGTCAATCCAGAGCGGTTCGTACCTTCTCGTCTTTGTAGGTGAGGAAGAGCTGGAAGACCTCACTGCTGGAGACCACCGGATGTCTACACATGCGTGACATCCAGGCCTGAAGCCTCTCCATGCGCATTTTAATGAACTCCTCCTCAAAGCGCCCTGGAAAAGCACTGCACGGTCACCTTTGCTGTCACACTAAACAGAACTACTGATTTAATTGCCACAAGTTCCTGATGTGCTAAAAGTCTTTGGAAAGTCGTTTTGGGAAAACCCTCCAGCATAGTCAATCAGCCATAAAATGCTACTGCAGTAGCGACTGACTTTTGTCTTTAATGAACGTGGTATTTCCTCTCTGTGCAGACGAAAGGGGAGCTCAGTGTGTAAAGCTACGTTTTCCTACCTGTAACCTGCTTATCAGGTAGGCACGGAATTGGGATAGCCGAACCAAATTTATCCAGAAGTCTCTCGTATAGCCAATCAAAGTGCTTGTATCTGTGGTTGACAGGCTTGTTGGTGGTCTGAAAAAAATTACAATAAAACAATGACATCATTACAACGTTAACAACGTGATGACAATGTGTTTTTGTTTTTTTTCCATTTTGCGTGCTGCGGAACTTACGTTGGGTGTAACTTGGTACTCGATGTAGCTTTTGAGCCCGTACATTTTAGAGCCCTTTTTTGGATCTGCTACGACACAGTCCAGCTGGGTCTCGGGATATTCCCACACTGGTCCAACCTCCCCACCCTGCAACCCAAAACACACCCTCAAACCCAGCACAGGACACTTCACAGCTGTTCCAATCATGCATCTCAGCGTGTGTTTATACGTCCATTAAAGGTGCAATAAGTGATTGTTTTTGCAATGATTCTTCTTCACATTATGAAACTGCCATTACACTGCCACCTAGTGGCCTGGATGTTTCATTTGAAGACTACAAAGAAATATGATTCTTAGTCTCACATAAGAATAATAATTTATTAAAATTCATAAATTATCATTTTCATAGACACTGTTTGCTGTGTAAATGTGACTGCTCCTTTAATCGCATTATTGCTACTACCAGTATCGAAATACTGCATTAACACAGTAGCCGCTCAAATACTGTGTGCTAACATGGGCGAGTGTCTTACATAGACAGACAGCTTGGTTCCTTTGGCACTCTGTTTGGATAAGAGGAACAGCTCTGGGCCTGATTTGGAGAATCCGGGGAATCTGCACATGGAGGGTGAAGGTTGACCACAGGCAAACACCATGCTGAAGACCTCCAACTACACTCAACCGCCTACATTCATTCCACGGTAAAAGCAGGAATAATCGTTTGGTACTTGTTGAGGGAGATCTTCATGGACGTCCCATGGGCTCCGCCTCGGTTCAAGGCACCATCACCCGCTTCACTCTCGGTGTAAGACGACTTCCTGTCGTCCCACTCGTCGTCCCACTCGTCGTCCTCCGCACCTTAAAAACGCATCGCACACACGCCACGCATATATTAGGCATACATTACACATTTATAAGCGCGCGTCTCACACCACTATGCATGTGAATAGGTGTGACGTATGTTAGTCGTGAACACTCTCAATACAAGTCAAACCATATGCTGGGATTTTATTAAACGGGACAATACGTATATAGACGGTGCAGACCAACTCAGATAAACAGACGTAACATTTAGAACACTTAGAAGTCCAAATGACACACAAACATTTTCTGGAAGTTTTCGTTTGGTCAAACTGGGTATAAGGTAAGGGTTTGCATGCTCCGTGCCTCTTTATGAGGGCTGACCAGTCAATGTAGAAAGCCCATAGGCCAGTTTACCAGTCACACAATAAGCCTAGGCCTAGAGCATGAAGACTTTCCAGTGGTGATTCACTGGTCTTGCAGTTGTGTCTAAGACTAGGTTTCCTCTGTGTCTGGAAAACTGGCTCTGTGTCTATTAAAGGCACAATTAGCATTACTGTAGTTGACCACAACACAGTCACAGGGCATCATTTTAAAACAAGAGACACTTCTGAAAACACATGCTGGTGACATCTGTTGCACATCTGTTGCAACATGCAGCATGTTAGATCCGTTAAATACACTCCAGAATGAACGCACGCTATACCTGTGTAATCTATTAAGTATGGATAAGGGAAAATGTCTTTGGAAAGAGAGGGGAGAAATGACTTATTATTTCAATTTAACAAGTTTGATGCATGTGAAGTTACAACTTTCTCCATTCTGTTCTGACCCACATGTATTTGCGAGCGTTAAAACACAACATAGTATTTCGGTGCAACAGGAACAAAGACCTCGGCACCCTTTAGAAACAGACATGGTCCCTCAAATGGGAATTTGTTGCTACATATGAAAATGGAAAACACCCTATAAAATGTCAATAAAATTTAAATCTGTGTTTAGCAGAGTCGTGCAGCTACTCCTCAGAGTTTTCCGTCTTTACCCTTAGAACTGTTGTGTTACATCATTCAGACATTCGGTTATTTTAACCATAACGCAATAAAGACAGAGAATTTGTCAGATTAATACAGAATTACTTAATTTATACAATTATATCACAAGTTCCACATGTACTATAAGTGGTTATTTATAATAGATATGGTCAACCTAAAAAAACATTACCATAACTCACTCGGATGCAGATTTGTCCCGAGTACATTCTGTTCTTTCAGTCCGTATCCTCGTGTTATGGGAAAGACTGCAGGGGACGACGAGTGAGGATCTTACCTGGGCCCTGGTAGGCCTGAGGGTGGCCCTGCGGACCAGAGCCCCACACGTTGCTGCTGGTCTTGCCCGTCTCCGTGCCCTCAGGCTGGGCGGCCCAGTTATTGGAGAACCCCCCAGAGGCATTGGTGTCGAACACCGCCCAAGGGTCATTACCGTTACTCTGCAGGGAACGAGAAGCATGTGTTGAGGAGGAGGCAGCGTGGGAAGGGAAGACCGAACCTGCACCGCAGTTCCGTTCACTCGAAACCGTGAATCCACGAGCATTAATACGGCGGTGAGAAATCAGAGTGCGACGGGGGACTCAGATCTGCGATTTATGTTACATATTGCGATTACTAGAATGATTTATGTTTGTTGGATCGTACCGTGATACATCATCACACCCAGAGAACACAGCAGGTGTTTTAGATCAGTACGGACGGTTACACCACACGATCCAAAAATATCACCGATTTGTTAGGGTGCTGATTGCAGGCTTCTGTGATCTGAACATCAGAACGTCCAGCAAGGTGATTAACAAATGATTGCACATTTTTTACTGTTCAGCAGTAAACATTCTGTGTCGAACGTAATTTAATTATGCTGCATCTGCATGTGGTTTACTAACCACTATCGTTTGGCAGATCAAACTAACTCTGGACACATATGGAAAAATAGCTGAGCATCTTCGCAGTTTCAATTCTGTGATGTTCTCCAACACCTGTCCTCATGTGCTCTCTCGCTATCTGCTTCGCGTTAAAGTGTACAGCTGGGGTCAGGGAATGTGCACCGAAACCCTCACGCCACACAGAAAGGAAAAGGTCGCTAGAATATGTAACCTGTGTGCGACAGCTGAAATGGACAAAAGTGCCATCGAAGTCACTGGCTTCTCTTCGGTAAACATCGTAAGCTTCCTGTGAGGCGTAGATTCAAACGACACTCAAACCCACTCAAATCGATATCTGACTTTAAAAACCTGCAGTCTGAAAGAGTCTATTTTGAGACCGCGCTCTGTTCGGTAGCCTTGTGCTTCGGTGCAGAAAGTGCACACAATGAAGCTACAGAGAGAGAGATCAGCTGACCCCCCCTCCAGCTCAGATGGGGGGGTCCAAACGGACACACGTCCTCAGTTCAGTATGTCCTTGTGTGTGTGTGTGTGTGTGTGTGTGATGACACACACCTATATGGACACAGCATCAACGAACCTCTGGCCTTGAGAACCTAAAGGCAAAGGCCATTTTCTACACAATAACACATGCAAAGAAGAGGAGGCTTGATTGCTTTCTCTGTATCCCTCGTCAAGCAACCAGAGACTACGTGCCATGCATATGGAACAGATCTGGACCATGCTGAGAATATGTATGATTCACGTGTGTGTGTGTGTGTGTGTGTGTGTGTGTGTGTGAGCAGAGGCCACAGAGGGCAAACAACCGAGTAAAGTGATGTAGCTAACATGAAACAAAAGAAACAATGAAAATAATTATAAAGACAGAAAATCTGCAATTTATCACTGCAAATGAAAACACTACAGTATCTCTGTGGACAAATGGTAATATTGTTCTCTGACACATTTGTTTTACTACCTTGTATTAACTCAGATTTAAACAGTGGTTGTGAAACAGTGATTGAATCATATTATAGGTGCTCATCAGTTTAATTTGGAGATGTTGTGTGTGTATAAGTCGAGACGCTTCATTCAGACGCAGGGACATTCATCCGTCGGATGGCGTGTGTGAGATGGCGGTAAATGGAGGGGGGAGGGGCTTGGAGTGCAAAGGAGGAGGGGCTTGTAGTGGAGAGACAGCAGTTAGGAGAGCCTCCATGCATGGCCCCCAGCCTCGTGCAGCATGGCACGCTGGTTTACCTCTTCGGGGGTAGTGGAGGAGAGGGCTGGGGTGACTGGGGACACCGGGGTGACTGGTGTGACTGGTGTGACTGGGGTTTCCAGCTGAACTACATCCACCTTGAAGGAGAGAGTTGACATCATCACAGAGTATGTGCGAGGAATGGGTTTCCCCAGCAAACCCAAAGGAGGGCTCTCACGCAGAGTGTTAATGGCATGGTGTTAACCCTAACCATGGAAGCTGGCACTAACCAGACACAATGAACACTTTCCCCCCCACAAACACAGCACGCAAGAACCACAGCACGTCCAAGCAAGGCCAGCGAATCACATCGTGATCTGTGTGACAGGACACACCGCAACTAGAAACCCAACAACGGGCAGGGTCTGTGGCATAGAGCTGATTTAACAACGACGGTTGATCTGACAGGCAACTCATGATGACGGACAACTATGAAGACCATGTGGTCTCCTTCACCGGCTAACAGAGGGGAACTAGTAACAGACCTCGGACTGACCGTATGGGATAAAAGCTACTATTCTTGTCACAGTACCATCAGCCTCTTAAAGCCACAACTATACTATAGTTTCTTCAAATGACTTAAACCGTAAAAGGAAAAGGTAAACTAATGCAAAGTTCAGCCATGCTGAAAATTGCAGCTGTTTTCACTTCTGCATCAGACGAGAGAACGTGTGAGAAGACACGACCAACAACTTCTGCTATTGTTCCCAATGTCTCACTGCGTCACGAGCCCATGCCACAATCATTTCTACAACTCTTGATCAATTCACAGCATGCACCATCACGTGTGTGTGTCACATATGCTACACACGCTCACTTCCTTGATATGATATTGTATTTATTTATTTATTTAGTTTGAACAATTAAATTATATTTTTAAGGCTTCCTCTACGGTTTATATAGTAACCAAAGGTGTTTATTACTACAGCCTAAAGTGATGGCGTGTGTGTGTGTGTGTGTGTGTGTGTGTGTGTGTGTGTGCTGAAGTACATGGTATACTGGTATGTTTCTAAATATAGTTAGATTCATTTTGATAATCTAGTGTTGTATTTTAAATGGAAATGATAAATGTTTGCATCTTTCAGATGTTATTTACTGAGAATCCTTGGAACACAATAAATGCTAAGAAGAAAGTGAATTGATATTTATACTTGTGAGCTACTTTAGCACTCTTTCAGGACACTTACTCATACATGCTGGAAACCACAGTTTAGCATGTACAGACACCCCCATCATGAGGGTTATAGGCACTGGCAAGGCCCATGCAAAAACACTTCCGGTTAACATGTGATTCAGGTATGCAAAGCTGTTAAATTAATAATGTATTTAGCAATTTCAACATCAATACAAAATAGTCTTAATGGAGCTCTCATCCTAATGGTTTTACATTTTTACTGATTTTAAATTTGCCTAGATCAGCTCTGCACTAAACTAATATTCTTCCTGTTCAAGCCTCTGAACCCAAATCTGTCAAGAGCATAAAAAGAGAACGCGACGGAAAAATGACGCCACTGTTCAAAAATGATGGCACGCTGATAAACGATTCGCCGTGCGCTCGGTCATGCATGTCCCGCGTCGGACACGGTACAGTTTCCTCCAGCCGGTAGTTCAAGCCACACCAAGACTCCTTGTTGACAGCAAAACAACGGATCCATTGAAGTTCCACTTCTCACAATGTCATAATAGTCCAAAGAACTCCCACCCACTCTGAGAAGCGTTATAATTTCATTTCCATAACCTTCCCTTTGAGC